>NC_068996.1:53536912-53547947 GCF_001194135.2 Octopus bimaculoides
TTCCTGTCTATTTTACATAGTTCGTTTAGTGTCCAGTTAAGGATGTTGTAGCTGTAGCTTATAACTGGGACAGCTAAAGTGTTGATACCCATTATCTTGTTTTTAGCATTGAGCTCTGTTTTATTATTATTATTATTATTATTATTATTATTATTATTATTATTATTATTATTATTATTATTATTATTATCATATTTGTTCATTAATCAAATCAGATAAGTCCGATAATAGAAAAATAGAGTTTTATGTCAGTCCAAAAATATTTCACCGTTCATTCGTTTTACTAATGAAGTTTTTGGAGGGGAATGGTCAAAGCGTTTTCAATGCCCCACAAAAATTTCAAGGGGTGTGCTTGCTACCACTGCACCCCCTGTTCCTGAGCTTTTCTGTTTAGCCACCAGATCGAGCAGATTTATGATGAAAAACATTCCAGGGTTACTGCCTAAGACCCCATTATCTGTGTGTTAGCCTTATTTAATATATCAGAGTGTGTTTTGAAGGACATTTGGCTGCTATTTCTGGCTGGTATGGGGACCTTCCTTACGCCTCGTTGCCTTGATACTTAAATGACTGTTGTTGTTGAACCCAGAGTCAGCCTTGATTGAGTAGAACTACGATCAAAGACTTCTCAGCCATGGCTATCACGCTTATATTTTTCAAATATACTATATTCAAATATAATGCAATGTGAACCTCCTTTTCTTTATATGATGTGATGAAACTTGGGGGTAATTTGTTTGCTATATCTTGTAGGTTAAGCGACCTCGTCGAAATTCTCTTGCTGCTATTATGATTGTTTAACCCTTGGTTAGTTCTAACTGGCCAAACTTATGATATAAAGTATTCCGGCCTAGACCAGCCCGTTCTTTTTTGTTCTTAAATCAGAACCACATTGTGTAGAGTGTCTTTCATATTTTTAAAGATGTTTGGGTGTGATTTGAGAGGGATTTGGTTGCTATTTCTAGCAGGTCGACTATGGTTTTTCACCACTGTCGTCTGATGTGCACTAATATAGGGTTTGTCTCTACTGGAGATTTTGATTTCAGTTGCTCGAATGTGTGTTTTGTAAATTGTAATTCTCACTTGAAAGAGACTGCGTTTGGTATTAAGTATTCTAGCAGATGTTGTCTAGTCTCCACCAAACCTCATAGAGTAGAACTTAAGGTCAAAAGTTTTCCAACCTCTTTAGAACTACATTATTTCATTTGCCTTTAGAATACGATGCGGGGAAACATTTTGCTGTTATTTTTAGTGAGCCGAGTGACCACGTTGATGTTCCGGCGTTGTCACGATTTGCTATAATATCGGATAACGATGCGTGGAATATGAGTCGTATTAAGTTATATTGCGCGGCGATTGGGCAGAGAATATATTATGTGAGTCGTATGTGTGTGTGTATGTGTATGTGTGCGTGTGTGTGCATGTGCGCGCGTGTATTATGTTGAATCGTGGAGCGTACATAAGGGGGGGGGGCTACAATTTTGGAATATGTGTAGAGGTTGTAAGCAACGGTTTATTTTCTATTTCAACAACCTCGAACCGTGTACTTTGGTAATTTTGCAGCTCTTTCATGCTGTTTTATTAATAAAGCAAAAGAAGGCGGTGAACCGGCAAAAATGTTTGCACGCCGAACAAAAATGCTTAGCGGCATTTCATCCGGCTCTTTACGTTCTGGGTTCAAATGCCGTCGAAGTCGAATGTGCCTTTCATACTTTCCAGGTCGATAGAATAAAGTACCAGTTGAGCCCTGGGATCAATGTTATCGACTTATAACCACTCCTAAAATTGTTGGCCTTATGCAAGAAATTTGAAACTGTTATTAAAGCAAAAGATGGACGTTACAACAGTGGCGCTGGCGGCAGCAACAACTGTGGGCGCGGCAATAGCATTCTCAACTCTCCAGCAAACCGAAGAAACAACCATAAAGAACCTTACGGTGGTGTCCACTCTTCCAATCAACAGAATTAAAATTACAGATACCCACCCTCACATACAAAGACGTGCCTCTAACCTCCTCGGACTTTTAAGCGAAGAAGATAGAGGCAGGTCGCGATCAGAAAAAGAACAACGTCCGATCGATCATTTACTGGGCCTACCGTTACCGCCACCAGCAGCGGCAGCAGCAGCGCAGCCACCGCCGCCATCATCATCATCATCATCATCATCGTCATCATCATCATCATCATCATCATCATCATCATTGTCAGCAGCAGCAACGAATCAGCGCAGTAGTCCCTGCGTATCGTGCGATTTACTCGAAACAAAATCTAAATCTCTCTCGAATCTCATCCCGCCGTTTTAAAATTGGAAGGTAACAGATAATTTAATTTCAGACATCCCTACAAAAAAATAAATAAATAAATAAATAAGAAAGACAAGACCGACAGGTTAGAATAACTGTGATAATAGGTTTCTTAATTAGCTTAATTTAGTTTAAACATCAACTTACAGAACATATATGAAACAACTGCTGAGGTCAACTTTGTCTTTCATCTTTCCCGAATCGTTAAAATAAAGTACTAGTCAAGTCCTGGTGTCGATGAATAAATTTTGTTGATGTGACCCCAGAACTAAACATCTGCTGGCTGGTGACGGCGGTCCTTTTGGACATAGAGAACAAAACCAACATTTTCCAGGTCCAGACGCTGCAGAAACAAAACTAGTCGGACCAAGGGATGGCGTTATTAATCGAAACGGAACAAGAGGGTATGAGGTTCGTCTTAGATCTGATCGATCTGCTAGATTACGGAACTGTACCTGGCCATTGAGGGGGTAGGAAGGCAAAGTGTTATTTGTGTGTTGACACAAACCACCCTCAAGGCTTCCTGTCTACATAAAAGGATGAGAAAAAGATCAACCACCGCTGACACCTACACCACAACAACAATAACACCAGCAGCAGCAGCAGCAGCAGCAGCAGCTGTAGCAGAGATAGGAGTAGCATCAGCGACAACAACAGAAACGACAATAACAGTGGAAACAAGAACATCCAAAAGAACAAAAGAAACACCACTTCACCACCAACAGCAACTGAAAGCTGCTCCACCTCATAAAACAACAACACACACAAAAGAAAAAAACCATGACCAAGATATGCTTCTACCCACTTAGGTCTACTCAGACATGTCATGTGGCGAAGGTGACAGAGAAGAAAGCAAATGGTAACATAACAAACAAGAACAAACACACACACACACACACACACACACACACACACACACACACACACACACACACACACACACACACATATTTATACATACATAGATATAGGGTGCGGTGAATAGATAGTCATCTAAATTATGCGAAAATGAAAATAACATTGACATCTCATTTTAACAGATATATTTACCAAAATTACATAGAAATATCTTGAAATACTAAAGAGTAAATTTATTGAATAAAATTGCCATCGGCTTCAACGATGGCCTTCAGATGACTTTGGAATCTCTTGCAATTCTGGATGGGCTCCTTGTTTAAGTTGGTGAATGCTGCCATAATCCTTGCCTTCAGTTCATCTTTGAGTTTGGTGGTCTCTCACTCAACTGTGCCCCACGCATAATAATCAAGGGGGTTGTGGTCTGGTGAGTTATGTGGCCAGATGTTAGGGGTGATGTGGTTGCAGAAATTGTCTGACAGCCATGACTGGGTTCTCCTGCTTGTGTGGCATGGTGCAGAGTCCTGATGCCAGACATAGGGTCTTCTAGCAGCCACCCTCTTGACCCAAGGCAGTACTACCTCCTCCAGGCACTTGATGTAGGCCTCCGTGTTGAGTGTGAGGTCGTGTGGGAAGATGAATGGAAGCATAACGTCGCTATCACTAGTGATCACTCCATACACCATGATGTTGACTGGATGTTTGATTTTTATCAATCTTGGTACTTGTTTTTGGGACACGGCAAGCCAACGGCTGTTCTGTGTGTTCACCATCTGATCCTGGTAGAAATTTTTCTCGCTTGAGAAAAATCAAAGCATGTTCGGTTGGAAGGGGTCTTTCTTCTTGTCCTTGATGGCTTGGGATAAAAATTGGCCCTTTCTCATCTTGTATGAGGAATACCGAATGTCTTCATGCACTGCCTACCTTATAAGAAACTCAGACACTCCCATGTCCCTGGCCATGGACTTGATTGACTTGAAAGGATTATTGTCAATCATGGCCTGGATCTCACCAACAAGTTCAGGAGTTCTTTTCTTATCAGAATGATGACAGTAAGTTTTCCGAGCTGCCGTACCTTAGTAATCCCCATTACACTCATCCAACTCTTTCCGAATCCTCTGCATTGTCCTCAGATTCACACCCAAACACTCTGAAACGTTCATATTGGAGTTTCTGGTGTGAATGCCAGGCAGTACAGCATGTTTCTAAATTTTTGGCATAATGAATTGCGTTATGCTGCTGTTTTTCTCACAGACGGTACCTAACTGACCCTTCTATACTGTGTAGTCAACAAAATAAAAAAAAGAACAATATATATATATATATATATATATATATATATATATAAAGTGAAGTATATTTGCCACTTAAATGTGGCTGACCCCGAGGGGTGGATGTTACTGTTGCTTTTAACCCCAGGAGGACATCTCCTCCAGCTGGCTATCGACACACATCTGTGTCCTGACTGTATTTGCCAAGGGAAGTTATCTTTCCCATCTTGATCTACGATACGTACGTACTCGAGTTTCAGGGTTATTTCCCTTCTTCAGCGTACGACAATCGCCGACCTTTGATGCAAAAAACATCCCTTGGCAAATATATATAACTTTGAATAATTTCACTGGAAAAAGTTACTGTTAATACCTTGTCATTCGATAGATAAATGCTTTGCCCGTGGCTAAGTTTATTTTGACTCTCATTTCTATCAATGCTGATGCTGAACGATAGTACTTGTGCCTTTCGGCAAATGGATGCAAGAAACATCTGTCAACAGTGACACAGCAACAACATCTGCAACAACACACATATTACCAACATTACTATGACCATCACCATTGCTATCTCAATCACCACTACCACAGAGACAACCAACATCACAAATACAAGCAAAACACAATATACACCCAAACCAAGGACAACCGCTAAGAAACAATACAAATTACGTCACCATAAATAAAAGCAACAAACACTTAATGAAACACACATTTCAACAGAGAGTCATTACTCAGAATGATTTCATCATACGAACAAAAACACCCCAACACACAAAATTTATTCAAACAACTCAAAACATAACAGTAAAAAAACTTCATAAAAAAAAGGATCTGTTTGTGGAAACTCACAGCCGACCGGAGGGAGGAAACATCTCCACCTCCAAAAGAATAAGATAAAGTGGCCTTTCCTCACTTTCTTCCCTTCTGTCAAATATAACCTTACACATTACCTGGGGTCATCTTGGCAGCAGAGCTGCCTACTCAACAATTTCAGGTCGTAAGACCGATGTGGTAGTCATCAGCAAGAAAAGAGTTTCCGATCCACAAGTCTTCGTGCCAATTTTCTATTTATCTCTAAGTCGACTGGGATTGAGGGGTGGAACTGCGGTATTTTTTTAGGAAGGGTCTGGATTTCCCATGTTCTTGGACTCAGAAGGTAAGGTGGTGGTCATGGATGGGAAAATTAGTCAACGGGTACATTCATATTAGTAGCTGTTTATAATCCGACGCGGATTTCTTTAGGATTTGGGGATTTTCCTAGGAAAGCCCCGCTTTTAGCGTTAGTGCGGGACTGACACACCATCTTGGATGCACGTTTGAATTGCATGATGCTTGCTGATAGGAAAGTGGGATTAAATAGTCTAGCAATCCTGCTCAGATGTTTCCAACTGTTCGATTGAATTTTGCGAATGGCTAATGTGGGCAGAAACAAATCGCATCGGATTATCCAGATCATACCTAGACAGAGTATTCTGTAGACCAGTAGATGAAGGTAGCATAGGTTGTCCACATTTTAAATCGTCAGTTATACAGACCATACATTTTTGATCTGGAGGTCGAACTAGATGAATTTTATAGGTAGGGACCCGGTTACTGGCAGTTGAACATTTCGCTCCCGGCGCGCCTTGGCGTATAAAGCGGGAATTGAGAATGCTACACGTCAACAACAAATGGCAGTTCGTTCTGGAAAGAGCGATTAGAGTAAAATCAACGAGGTTTAGTCAGGTCATAGCTATAGAGAAGAAAAGAATAGAAATATTTAAAAGAGGAGTTTGGGAAAGGGATCGAAACTGACACGCGCATGGTGAGAATGGCCCTCGACCAATAATTCAACACGAAGCTCAGAGGTCGCATTGTTTTTTATGGTGAGTGTGTCATATTATTTGCTTCTTCCTGTAAAAGATTTTCTTCTGTGAGCCTGACATACTTTTTGCCTGCTAATAATGCGAGTTATAGTCTCTGGTTTGTTGCTCAAATCTGATTTTAGATTTCCTTTTATTTGGTCAATTTCAATGTCGGTCAACTACTTCTCTTGGAACATTCGCAAGTTTGTTGCTGTTTAGTTTTCTCACCCAAATCAATATGTTTGTTCAGTATTTAAAAACTTGTGATGGATAATACATGGAAGTGTAATAAGCTTCAATTACATGTTTATTGTGATCTCTAGAGCGTTCCTGTCTCTTGATTTGATTCGTTCTTGCTTGTGTTGGCCATAGAGAACCCTCAGAACGTCTTGTCCTGCCGTAGAAGACTTCCAGCCTCAAATTATTGGAAAGGTTTGAACAAGTAACAACTTTTCCAACCCCTGACTGGTTCCTCTTAGGGTAATGCGGCCCTTGTTGACCTAGCAACGACCGATACGGTGTAAGTTCTAATTTGTTGACATTAAAAGATGCTGGATTTGAGTAAGGTCCCAGAAAGACCGGTATTTTTATTGAGAAACTAACTCTAGACAGGCTATCATTGGCTCAGAGAGGTCTGTCTGCCTTAGCTGGTCGCCAACCTAGTAAACTGCCTCTGGGCGCTTTATGCCAGACTTCCTGTGTCTCAGGCGGATTGCCTTTACCACAGTTTTGTTCAACCCGACGGGAATCCCATCGACCCCAAATACAATGATAACGAGGATGATGATGAAGATGATGATGGTGCTGATGATGATGTTGATGATGATTCTTTTATGTGCCCCCAGAACGACGAATGAGGGGGACAGTACTAAGACAGATATAAAGAGTGAGGATTTATATAGAATGAAATGATGAGAATGTAGAAAGTATACACAATATAAAAACAAAGTAAGTATACATGGTATACACCAGAAAAAGGGGAAAAGATGATAGTGATGTTATTTTCCTAACACAGGAGGGCCTCTGGGGACAGTCTAGGAACACCACCATCCAAGATCTCCCTGAATACCAAGGGCAAGTGAAACTTAAAATGTCGATGTGGCCTCCACCAAAGAAGAATGTCTTTGTCCTCATGCCTTTCAGCTTCGTCCACCAAACAGCTTCTTTGCAACTGTCACCAGACAACGGTCTTACCTGTCCGATTAAATGAGAGTGGAGGGTAATCATCATTATGGACTATCGATAGACAGGTTCGTCCCACACGTCACAGCAGCTGTTCGACATAACTCCACAAGTTAGCAATGCCCGGACACCGAACGAATGCTTGCAGAAACGGTTTCATCGCTCTGCACGCATCTCGACAAGCCCATCTGACAAGTCCGGGCTAATAGAGTTTATTTGGAACCAGTAACATCCTTAGGAAGCTCAGCCAGGTTAAAGGTTTCTGGAAGTTAAGCATGGTAGTCATTGATCGTTAAGTCCTTCGGAATATATTAAGCAAGTCGTTTTCGTGACGTCTAGAGTCTCCCCGAGGACGTCATCGCACTTCCCCGTCACTAACCTCTATACATTGCTAAAGTGGAACACCTATTAATCCCATTACCTGATGGATGGAGGACTGTGAGTGCCTGACAACATTTTAGGTGCCATGCGCCAAGTCTTGGTCTTTTCTTCTCCCAGGATTGTAGCTCCGTCATGGAGACGATCTGTGGAAAGACGTGTCTCAAGAACATAGCCCACACACGTTCACCGTCTAGGAATCGTTACAAGCGGCACAACATCAACGCGTCTGCATATCAGTACCCACAACATTGATAACTCGCCACACAGAGGATACTGGCAGTGGACTGACCACCTGACCATTGGAACGCGTCCTTTCCACAAAAAAAAAAAAAAATAACGGACGTTCCAAACTGACCAAGCAGTAGTCGGGGTAAAGAAATAAATAATCCTTTGTACTTTAGGCACAAGGCCTATAATAAATAATAAATAATAACGAAGGCGATGCAGACATCTATCTAAATATTATCTGGATGACTTGCTGTTGTTGCTCCATGTCCACGCTAGCATATCAGAGAAATCTTGTCGGTACTTGTCAGACAGCTGGAAGTTTCTGAGCAGATATTCGAGGCTTTCGCCCCCCACTTTTGCTACGCACTAGCCCACAGTCCGTCCATGCGTCCAAAATGCAATTCCAGTCACCAACAGTACTAAAGATGGAAGCATTCCAGAAACGTTTCTTGACCCTTGAAGAAATCTGATTAAAGGCACTGTTATCACTGTTACACACGTCTCAGACCATCAATCTACCGTCCATTTCTGTGAAGATTACCCGTACTTCGAGATTTAAGGATTTTCGGAATGGTACTGCTACCCCGCTGCTCGATCCCGACAAACCACCAGATGGGGATATATAGTCATAAAAAATGTGCGGCAGCACTTGTGTTCCAGAAATTTTCGTCTCGCTGATGTCTACCACATTTATGTCGAGCGAATTAAACCGTTGAGCAAGTGACTCTGCTTCCAAATAGAACCCATACTACGAACCAGCCTACTCCAAGTGCAGTCATTTTAGGTTTGAGAAAATAATATGAATAATATGAACTTATCTTGGCTTTCATGTGTGTCTGTTGAAATTGACTACCTTTTAGCTGAGGAGGAAACAGGGAAAGGCTTCGCTTCGCTAGTAAGCTTTTCCTGGGACACACACTGAATTCTTTGATGTCCAGGAGAATTTTTCCTCTAAGTTTAGATACGTATTCGTATTAGTCTGTTTCAGCATTCTGTCCGAGGAAGTTTTTGGGAGGAGTTCAGTGAAAGAATCCCAGTCCTGTTGAGCTGGAGGGTCGATTTCACCTCCACAATCTCCCCATGTTCCTCCAGTGTGGCTAAAACTCTCGCCGTATCTAGATGAGCCCACGTTGTTGACTGGAATTCTAGTCAACCTCTTACCCATATAAAGACGAACCATTATAAAGGTCTGGGAGGTGCATGTAATAGTTGCAATACTTCAAGCTTCTTGTTGGTCGATGTATATAACAGCTACTGTCTGCGTATTGTTTTCCTTTATATATATATACGTAGCACATCTCTGAGGCATTTTTCTTTTACTGCCGGAGTAGCAAATTTGTCTCCCCTCTTTGCGAGAAACGCACTTATACACAATGGTTTTTCGTTCAGATTTAGTTTTTTTCCCCTTCTCACAAAGAAACGTAACTCCTGGTTTCACAATATCATTTTTGTAGTGGAGGGGCCTTATCTTTCAGATCTTACTTCGAATGCACGGTCGGCTGGTTAGAAAAGATAGAGTTGTCATTGTTGCTATTACTGATTTGTTGTTGTTTTGCACAGTTTTTGTTGTTGTTACTGCTGTGGTTGATGTAAATATTGCTGACTTCATTCTTGATACTGTCTCTATTTTCATTCTCGCACTTGTCCTCGATCTTGTCGTTGTTCATGTTGTTGTTCATGTTGTTGTCGCTGTTGTTGTTGCTTCTACTGTTGCTGCTGTTGTATATAGTCATTACTGTTATTGTTGTCGTTATATAGTTGTTGTTGTCACTGTTGCAGCTGCTGCTTGTATTTTCGCAGATGTTGCCGTTGTCATAGCAGCAAGACAAAATTCCTTTAGTTAGATTCAATAAATTTATTTCAACCTCAACTTGCCTGCCATTGAGGTCATGTTCTGTTGTCATGGATACATTAGCATTTAAAACTGGGTCGACGGAACGCTGGCCTCCATCAGTTATTAATTATTGTGTCGTGTGTTCCGACATTTTTTAAAGTTGGAAAATTTTCAAAATTTTTGTTTTTACAAGGAATTCAAAATAGATATCATTGAGTTGCATTCTCAGAAGAAGGCACAATTAGACAGAAATATTACCATCGTTACCCAGACAATATTAAGAATAAAATTATTACAATATGACAAACTCTAAGCAGCCGAAAAGTCTCATGAAACTCTCAGAACTTCACAAGCTCACTAACAAATACTTAGAATAATTCAACTATGACAATAATTGTTTTAACTTCCGGGTAAAATACACATAGAGAAATTGGTACAATCGACATTCGTACACAATTGAATTTGGGACGTTTTTACCCATACATTTAACAAAATAGGAAAGTCGAAAATGTAAGAGAACATTTTCGTTAAAAATAGGATTATGTAAGGCATCAATAGAGACCATTGACTGCAGTTGTGAGTCACGTTGAAATCAATTTATGTACAACAGGTAAATAGGCGTTAAAAATAACTTTCTTCGTAAAATTAGGAATAAATATAGAATTCAATACAACGCTTTAATAATGGTGGAAAACGAAGTCTAACGATAATACTAATAGACAAGATCATGTATAACAGAGAAGAAAGATGGAGATAATAACGATATCAGCATATTTTTATTATTGAAAGAAAATATATTTAAGTGAAATGTAAAAGACTACATGGGGTTCATAGAAATGTTAAAAAATCAAATACTTAGACAAAATTTATAACCTAATTACGAAAACTGAAAGGATAGTGTATAGTATAAGCATAATATCATACATATAGAAAATGTGGCCTGTGTGTTTTCTGTGCTCTGTTTCCCATTTTGCCCATGCTTTTTTTTGTGACGTCCTGTACCCAGATATGCATCTATATATACATGTAGATGTAGGTATGTACATGCATGTACGTATATACGTATATATGCATATATTCACATATTATTTGTATTATATATATATATGTATGTATATATATATATATATATATA
>NC_068996.1:53548324-53553065 GCF_001194135.2 Octopus bimaculoides
GTGTGTGTGTGTGTGTGTGTGTGTGTGTGTGTGTGTGTGTGTGTGTGTGTGTGTGTGTGTGTGCTTATGATCACTACAGTTTGTGCATCTGATGTGTGGTTGTGGCTGGCTGCAACGATTATTTCACCCAACCATAAATAAATACTACCATGAAGCTAACATTGATCGAATGTATAATATCGCTCGTTATCTGAGAAATCTATTAGAAGCAGGCGTGATTTTAAAACTGCATGTGTTCTCCTTGAATTTCATCCTATACGATAATTCTATTTATCCTAATCTTCTGTGCATTGAAGCTAATATGATATTACTCTACTTTCTAACACAATGTTTGTTTGCATGTTTTTTAAAACTTTTATTCTAGAACTGAGCAACTAACATCAAATAGAAAATTAAAAGTATTTTGAACTTTTTCAAGTGCACTGTAATCGTACAGACTTACGACTTAAATCATAAATTGAGTCTGGTTTTCGGTAACCAAAAACCCAAAAGTACATGTAGTATCGTGGAGGCGTGTGGCTTAGTGGTTAGGGTGTCAGCATCATGATCGTAAGATTGTGGTTTCGATTCCTGGACCAGGCGACGCGTTGTGTTCTTGAGCAAAACAATTCATTTCACGTTGCTCCAGTTCACTCAGCTGGCAAATATGAGTAACGTTGCGATGGACTGGCGTCCCATCCAGCTGGGGAACACATACGCCATTGAAACCGGGAAACCGGGCCCATGAGCCTGGCTAGGCTTTCAAGGGCGCATTTATTATTTTTTTAAACTGCAGTATCGGATCTGTTGGAACCAGACGCAGAGCAACCAGAGAGTGGAGGGAGTATATGTGGGAAACTTTTATAATTCGTCTTAAGCATGTGCATCTCTAATTATATGAAACCTCAAATGATTACATGTGATTGTCGTTTGGAAAATGTTAAAAAACAAATAATGGAAAACCTACTGAAAACTGTTTGAGATCTGAAAAGTTAACAATCACCATTCGCTTGTCACAATAGCAACAACTGCAACAATCAATTTAAATCAGGTACAAACATGTAAACAAGAAGATATTGTATGTCAGGGCAAGATGTTCTACAAAGATATATAAAAGACAAATTGTCTAATTTTGTTTATACTAACAGTGTTAAGTATAACAGTACTACAAAGCACTGTTAACAATTAGACTTAGATTTAGTGTCTTTCTGCGTTGTGGGACGCAAAAGGTAACAAGTTTCCTCTGGAGTTGTTGCTCTGTCGCAGTTCTTTCCGCTGCTGCCCAACTACTCTCCAGCCGATAGAATATATCAGCCAAAACGTTGTGTTAACAACAAACAAGATGAGGACAAATATCCGTCAAATGTAAATAATGTAAATAATGTACATAAGTCCTCATCTCTTAAATATAGAACTGTATTTTCACTAACGGCCCTCTCGTAAAATCTGTACCAGGGTTTAAAACTTGCTGAATAAGGTTTTTAGAGATAATTCAAACCCTGTGGTCCTGGGTTCAGTCCCACTGTGTGGCACCTTTGACAACTATCTTCTTTTATAGCCCCGGGTCAACCAAAGCTTTATGAATAGAATGGACTGTGTCTATTGCGGGCGGTCGGTTGTGATAATTTTCATACCTTGCTGTTCCAGTATTGTCAATGCACTGTCTACATCTTACTCTCTTCCAAGATTCTTTTATTGTGATTGGCAGGAGTGTTTCCAAATATTTCTTACTCTTTGTTGTATTGCTTTATGTTTTCCACAGATACTCCACTCAGTGGTTGCTTAGCGTCTTGTTCCATCAGATCTGATTCTATATGTACTTTTGGGTTTTGATTAACGAAAACCAGACTGAATTTCTGATTTAAGTCCTAAGTCAGTAGGATTACAGTACACTTGAGAACGTTCAAAATACTTAAAATTTTTTTTCCATGTTAGTTGATCAGTTCTAGAATAAAAGTTAAAAAAACCCCCCAAAAACAAGCAAACAAACATTGTGTCAATAAGTAGAGCAATAACATATTAGCTTCACTGCACAAAAAATTAGAATAAACTGAATTGTCGGATTGGGTAGCAGGCATGAAATTCAAAAGAACACACGCAGTTATAAAATCACGTCTGCTTCTGATTTTATTTATGTGTACTTCTAAATGATGTTCATGTGATATGGCACATGTTTTGTACTATGTTGCATGAAGTCAATCATGACGTCATCATTCTATTCTGACAAGATAAATAACCAACAGATGGCGCCAACTGCAAAACAGAGAGCAGTAGCACCACTTGTATTTTTGTATCTTTTTGTTTTTGCTAAATTCACAGGTTTCACATAAATGTGAAATAAATAAATTGAAAAAAGCATGTTATTTGAGCGCGAATAAGGAAAGAGGAATTGACTGACTTTTATATTAATTTTTGAGAATTATTGAATAAACTGCAAAAGATTAGGATGATCACTGTATAGTTAGGGTTGATAACCGCACATTTTAGGAACAATGCATAGTCAAATTAAGACCGGTTGTCAAACGGCGCGACACAAACGAAAAGATGGCACGCGTGATCGGGCGTACATATACGCACATACACACACACATATATGAGTATATGAATATATATATATTCTTTCTTTTATTCTTTTATTTGTTTCAGTCATTTGACTGCGGCCATGCTGGAGGCACCGACTTTAGTCGAACAACTCGAGCCCAGGACTTATTCTTTGTAAGCCTAGTACTTATTCTATCAGTCTCTTTTGCCGAACCGCTAAGTTACGTTAAACACACCAAAATCGATTGTCAAGCGATGGTGAGAGGGATACACACACACACACACACACACATACACACATACGCTCATTGTATGGCACCTTTGACAACTATCTTCTTTTATAGCCCCGGGTCAACCAAAACTTTATGAATAGATTTGGTAGATGGAAACCGTGTGGAAGCCCGTCGTATATGCATGTGTGTATGTCTTTGTGCTCGTGATCGTCTTCCAACCGCTTGACAACCAGTGTCAGTTTTTTTATCTTTCCGCAACGTAGCAGTTCGACAAAGCAGGCCGATAGAATAAGCGTCAGGCTTAAAAAAACAAACAAGCAAAAACTAAATAGGATTGATTTGTTTAACTAAAACCCTTCAAGTCGGTGCCCCAGCATGGCTGCAGTCCATGAAACAAGTAGAAGTTAAGAGATAATCAACAATCTGTTCAGTATTTATTTTTTATCTTTTATTTATTTGAGCCATTAGACTGTGGCCATGCTGGGGCACCACTTTCTAGAATTTCCGTCGAACGAATCGACCCTAGACCTATTTTTTAAAATCTGGCACTTATTTTATCGGATTTTTTTGGCGAACTGCTAAGTTATGGGGACGTAAGCATACCAACACCACTTGTCAAGCGATGGGGGTATTTAAAGAGGGGAACTTGTGTCAGAGGATGAAAGGTTAGAGGGTGACAGAGAGAGACAGAAGCAAGTGTCTTGCCACAACAGAGGGGGCATTAGAAAGGGGATCCAGTAGCAAATGATGAAAGGTTAGAGTGTAACAGAGAAAGAGAGAGGCAGAAATAGATGTTTTGCTATAGAGGAGGTACATAGTTACCCAGGGAGAGAGAGACACACACACACACACACACACAAAACACACACACACACACACACACATACACACAAAACACACACACATATGATAGGCTTCTTACAGTTTCCATCTGCCAAATTCACTCACAAGGCTTTTGTAGGCCCAAGGCTATGATTGAAGACACTTGCCCAAGATGCAATGCAATAAGACTGAACCTTGAACCGTGTGGTTGGGAAGCAAATTTCTTACCACACAACCACGCTGCATCTTCAGAACTAAAATAAATAAATAAATAATAAATTTTAACCATGCGATAAAGTGTTAATGAAGTGATTTTGAACACTGTGTGCTGGATCCACTTCTTTGTGTAATTTGCATTTCTTTACAGTTAATCAGTAAATAAAGCGAGAGAGTGTAGAAGTTTCTATAGGCGAAGCGCATTCGATGTGGAGCCATATTCCAAATGGAATATAAATTGCTTCCCTACCAAAACAGGCCTGGCATACACTCCTCACAACTAAATTCCATATGGAAGTTTCAAATCAGGATCATAAATTTTGTGAAATTTGCCTGCTAGTAATAACTTCCGGTTCGCTTCGCAATACCCACTCCTTTCACTCCAGTTTTATGTATGTACGTCACATATATTCCTCAACGCTTTCATTAAAGACAGAACAAACATGTAAATCTTCATTCTGTCCACGTATCACTCCCAATTTCTCTTTCTCTCTCGGAGTTTTCTTTCCTCAGTCGAGATCCAGATTATCCTTGCAATTTCGGCTGGTTATTCTGCATATGTATAATAATGAAGATAAAATTAGTACATATTTAACCGGTGTAATAGTTAAAGCTATACTATTTAAAGCTAAAGACGTTTATTTGGATAAGTACTGTTTTCACTTTGCTAAAGATTTTCTACTATTTGAAAATAATATGTATTCTTGTTTTTATACTATTCATTTGGTTCTTTATAGATTATTTTAATAGATAACTTATTTAACACTATATTATTTAGAAGTTATAGTTTCATTTCAACATAATATTAGAACTTCGATTGGAATAGTGTTGATATATTTTCGATTATTTTTGATTAATATTATTTGATTAATTATTAATCTTTATAGTTTATAATATCGTTAAAGTTTTTTTTAAAATCAAAACTTTGTATATATATATAAAGTTTAACC
>NC_068996.1:53557101-53557940 GCF_001194135.2 Octopus bimaculoides
GGTGGGGGGGTCACCGGTTCAATTCCAGCTCATTTATTGTTTATATTTTGTTCGTTTCCAAAATTTTTCTTGCTTTTTTGCAAACTTGTCAGTGGATGTCTATTTCGGGGCTGCGTATATTTGTGTATGTATAGCACATACATACACAATTATACATACGTGCACGTAATCACACACTTCCATATACTAAACACACGTATTAAACACACTTAAATATAAGCGCTTCAGCTGAAAAAAAAACATGAAGAAATAAAAAAGATTTTACGGAAATTTACGAACAAATATACTTCCAGTCTTGACATAGTTTCTCCGAAACATCACCATATGTGTGTGTGTGTGTGTGAGTGCGCGCGCAGGGTTTTTATTTGTTTATGTATGTGAGCTTGTGTATATGTATGTGCACATAAGTTTTATATGCGCGCGTGAGTGTGGGTAAATAAATACACGGAGATATGCATGCTTGAATATGCGCGTGCGCGAATATGAGTATGTGTGTATATGTACATGTATGTACGTGTATGTGCGTGTATATATGTGTGTGTGTGTGTTTATATGCATATATATAAATATGCATATACATATATTCCTTTATTTGTTTCAGTCATATGGCTGCGGCCTTGCTGGAGCACCGCCTTTAGTCGAGCAAATTGACCCCAGGACTTATTCTTTGTAAGCCTAGTACTTATTCTATTGGTCTCTTTTGCCGAAGCGCTAGTTTACGGGGACGTAAAAACACCAACATCAGCTGTCAAGCGATGATGGTGGTGGTGGTGGGGGGCGGGGCGATTAACACAAATACAAATAACAGACACACACATACATACATACATATATATATA
>NC_068996.1:53558151-53559315 GCF_001194135.2 Octopus bimaculoides
GCGCGCGTGAGTGTGGGTAAATAAATACACGGAGATATGCATGCTTGAATATGCGCGTGCGCGAATATGAGTATGTGTGTATATGTTTGTGTGTCTGTGTTTGTCCCCCCAACATCGCTTGACAACCGATGGTAGTGTGTTTACGTCCCCGTAACTTAACGGTTCGGCAAAACAGACCGATAGAGAGATAGAATAAGTACTAGGCTTACAAAGAATAAGTCCTGGGGTCGATTTGCTCGACTAAAGGCAGTGCTCCAGCATGGCCACAGTCAAATGACTGAAACAAGTAAAAGAGAGTAAAAGAGGAATATATACATATATACGACGGGTTTCTTTCAGTTTCCGCCTCTGAAATCCACTCACAAGGCTTTGGTCGGCCCGAGGCTATAGTAAAAGACATTTGCCCAAGGTGCCATGCAGTGGGTCTGAACCCGGAACCATGTGTTTGGGAAGCAAGCTTCATACCACACACACACACACACACACACACACACACACACACACACACACACACACGCGCACACACACACATATATATATATATATATACCTGTGGGGATGTACTTGCATAGTAAGTGACTTGATCTGAAATCGAGTGCTGAAACAAAAACAATTGCAGCGTGGAAAGTGTTTGTAAGCCATTTAAGAACACACAAAAACCGTTAATTTCACTTCAACATTTAAATTTAATTTGTGTCAAAAATACATACATACATATCTTTACTACTCTTGACACAAGGCCCGAAATTTTGGGGGAGGGGATCAGTCAAGTAGATCCACCCAGTACACAACTGGTACTTAATGTATCGACCCCCGAATGGATGAAAGGCAAAGTCAGCCTCGGCGGAATTTGAACTCAGCACGTAAGGACAGACGAAATGCTAAACTTTCTTTTTCTACTCTAGGCACAAGACTAGAAATGTTGGGGAGGGGGCCAGTCGATTACATAAACCTCAGTATGCAACTGGTATTTAACTTATTAATCCCGAAGGGGTATGAAAGGCAAAGTCGGTCTCGGCGGAATTTGAACTCAGAACGTAAAGACAGACGAAATACCGCTAAGCATTTCGCCCGGCGTGCTAACCATTCTGCCAGATCGCCGCCTTATAAACGCATATATATCGTCAATTAACTGTTACTTTCTCAGATGCAGTACAAAAAGGC
>NC_068996.1:53559499-53568036 GCF_001194135.2 Octopus bimaculoides
TATATATATATATATATATATATATATATATATATATTATTTAAAAGAGTTCCAACTCTGTCTGTTTTTTATATCAACTACAGTACATCTGTCAGACAGGACCTTGATGAATGCCATGAGGCAGGAAAGTATACTAGTCCTTATATATTCAATACTCTATATTTAATACTCAATATTTCATATGTTCAATAAGACATTCAATACTTCATTTCATTTTACTATTTATATTATATATTCCATATTCTATATCCCACATTAATTTTATAAGAATATAAATAAAACATAAAAAACAGACAGAGTTGGAACTCTTTTAAATAATATATTCCTCTATACACGATCATACAAAACCCTTTTTTATATATTTTTTTTTTATTGATATATATATATAATATATTTATATATATGTGTGTGTGTGTGTGTGTGTGTGTCTGTCTGTCTGCCTGCCTATCTATCTATCTATCTATCTATCTATCTATCTATCTATCTATCTATCTATCTATCTATCTATCTATCTATCTATCTATCTATCTATCTATCATTCAATCCCGCACAGTTAGTATTTTAAAGACACTATCTGTTCGCCTCAGTGTCTTCCATTCTTACCATTTTAGAAGAATAGCTGAATGATTTACTTTCTTGCAACCATTTCTAAGAAGTGTATGTAGAACGTGTAATTTCGCAAAGACCAGCCGCAGGGCGCTGGCAACTTATAAGGAGATGTACACCGTATCAAGACAAAGGGCAATTACTCTTTTAAGCAGATGCCGAGAGACATCTTGAACTTCGCCAAAGACTTTCAGAAAAACAATGTAGAAACTGTACTTCGGTATAGAACTACAAGAGAACAACATTACCATGTTCTAATACAAGAAGCTGCTAAATATTACTTATTCCGGATATAAAACAACGGTTCATGCTGTGATCCCTATGTAATTCGAGTTGAATTTATTTTACCACTTCATCTCGAATTGTAATACTGAGCGTCGACTTATTTCCCCGACAACTTTGGTAGTTATGCTTTACCTAACTACCAACTCTTTATTAACTCTGTCTGAGAAAACGAACTCTATAAAATAATTAAAAATATATTTCTGTGATTTTACAAACTTTTATTGAAATAATTAGTAACAAATATTAATTCCAATACCATGAAATCAATAATTTAAATGTTCCCACCACCCATTAATCAACAAACTCTACCAAAACTTTATGTTAGTGTTTATTTAGTGAAGTTATTTGTTTGATGATATATCATTTAATCTGTTTAGGTTGGTTATATTTTAAGCATTTCGTTGTTGTTTAGACATGTAATCAAAGACATTCTAACAACAGTGACCATTTCATCTTTTTTAGGTGTTTGTTGAAGACTATGATAGACAATATATCTTTCAACTTTTTTTAGGATATCGGTAGGATATCGATTTGAGGGAGATTTGGTGACTAGTTCTTGCAGATCATGTTATTTCTGATACTACCACGTTGACTCAGTCTCCCTAATTGGAAATTGTTGTTCATTATTAATGTTAAAGATAACGGCTTATAGTTCTATAAGTTACTGACCATCTTAAACATAAATCATCCATTTTAAAACTGAAAACAGAAAACAGATGGTTAAATGATTGCCCGATTGGTTTTCGATATTCATTTGAAGAACTTTTTTCGCTTTAATAAAATATTTTAAAACTTATTAGATTTTTAAATAAAAATCTTTAATTTTTAAATGATATTTAGATGGCCGTTACTGTTAAAATCATCATATGTTAATTGTATTGATAGAAACACAATTGTAGATATAATTTCTAATCGCATGAATTAAACACAGATTTCATGAAATCTATGTATATATTTATTTCCTTCTATATATTTTTCTATATTATTTTATATATAAATTAATATTGTTACCAACTCAGATTCAGAAATAATTGCTTGCTGAAATATCTTTTAAACTATTGTTTCAGTTTCTCAATTGTTTTTCTTTTTAAAAATGTTTCAACTAGCGACAGGCAGAGAAGAAGAGGTCGTTGTTGTGTCGATGCAATAGACAAAGTTTGAGGACTATATTTTGTGAACTGTAGACGGAATTATACACGGCTGTTATATTAACACGATATGATAGTGTACACGGCTGTTATATTAACCATAGTTAAATAAATCCATGTTAAACATTTAGAGACTTAAATCTCTATAAAAAAAACAACAGAAATTGTTTTGAAGATTCTAACTGACGTAGGCTGTAATCTATTTAATATAACGTATAATGAGAGAGAGAGAGAGAGAGAGAGAGAGAGAGAGAGAGAGAGAGAGAGAGAGAGAGAGAGAGAGAGAGAGAGAGAGAGAGAGAGAGAGGTTTATAAAAGTTGGCTATTCTCGTATCCCAGTATCACCAAATATCGTTTTATTCAATATATCTTTCGGTTTTACGATGACTGTAACCTTAGTAATTAGGTAATTTCTTTTACAGTTTGACAAAAGCAGAAATGATTATTGACACGGCCAAAGTGTGTTAGCTGGCTGCTAATTATGAATGACAAATAATTGTTTCAATGAAGAACTGGTAAAGAGAGCTGGGCTGAAAGAGAAAGCTGTCAGAAACAAGAAAATAATAGGACAGGGAATTAGCATTTAAGAAATTAAACGTGTCAGCAATTTCGCATGTGTCACTTATATTTGTATTTTTGTGTACTCTTAATTTTGTCAGAAAGTCACGCGTCTGTATACTTTAGGTTTATGAAGGAAGTATTTAACTTAGATTATACTTAAGTAGACATTAGACTAAATTAAGGTCTTGATTTATGCGTAAAATTGGCTGTGTTGTGGCCCAACGGCAACTGTTGTCAATAGCCAGGTAGCAAGGTATTAGATTTGATCGGGATTGAAAGGGTTTCAGTTTAAGAGAAAAGTTAAAATAAATGAAAGAAAACTGTGGTGAATATATTAGACCATATTTATAAGGTAGTAAATATCGCGGATGTATGTTTAGAGGCTGATTTATCGACGATATCACTCTTGATTGTATGGTGGTGCTATACTGTATGTAAAAGCACGTGACGCTGTGTTAAAATTTTCGTTTGTTACTCAGTTCAAAATAGATATGAAATATAATCTTTGAAAGTCTTCACAAACTGTTGAATTTGATACAAAAACAACAAAGAAGGATTTCTCCAGTATTTCACTTTTGGGAGGAAAAAATGTGTTCAAAGAATTTAGTGCAGGTGTAAGGAAAGAAGCACAGTGTGGAAATGTTTAAGAGAACAGACAGGTGTATCAACTTTATGTAGCGGTGGTACGTAAATGTTTAGTTGGAAGGACCAGGCATAGTTGTACTAGAAGTTCAAGGGAAAGAGCGAGGGTGAGAGAGAGAGAGAGAACGAGAGAGAGAGAGAGGGAGAGAGAGAGAGAGCAAGAGAAAGAAAGACAGAGAAAAAGAGAGGACAGAGCAAGTTGTGTCGCAGGCGGTGTAGTTTTTGGGTGTCTGAGAAGTAAGTTTTGCTTATCAATCGGATGCCCCCTTTTTTTTTAGATGTTTATGTGTGCAAAATCTGCTTAATCTTAGACGTGTGAGTTGTACAACAACATAGACACACATTTGAACTGTGTAAAGAGTTAGCAACTGTTCAGTGTTGAAGCAAGAAGCTCATCTTTTGATATGCAGATACAGCCAAATTATACATGTGGTCACCAATAGATATCTTTAAAGATCTCAAGATCTAGCATTTGTAAAACTTGTGAAGAATGTAGCTATGGTCTGTTCAAGAGCTAGGAAATATAATAATGGCTTTTTATTTAGTTGATTTGGTCTGGAGGAAGGGGTTTTCAAATTTTGTTTCCGACTTATATCTGTTATCTCACTTTAGATTTCAGAACAAAATTTGTTTCAGAAACAGTTTTATGTATTTCCCATGGTGCTACCTTAACTTCAGATCCTGTTCTCATGTTTTATCCGTTCTTCGATTTGTGATGCATCGAAAAGGTCAATTTTTTCCTTTTATACTTTTAAAATATTTGCAAAAATCTACGAGCAATGAAGCAAATTATTTTTCTTTGACATAAAAAGTGAACTGCAATTTCATATTTATATTCGATGAAAATTCATTTTAAGAAGTTCAGCTTTTTAATATCAAATCACATAAAGGCAATGGCGTTGGCAGAATCATTAGCAGTCCGAGCAAAACGCTGAGCAGCATTTCGTCCGTATTTACGTCCCGAGTTCAAGTTTAACTGAAATTGACTTTGCTTACATCTTTTCGAGATTGATAAAATAAGAACCAGCTGGGAATTGAGTTCGATGTAATCGGCTTACCTCCCTTCTCCAAATAGCTGCCCTTGTGCCAAAATTTGAAATCAATATAAAATTGCATCAACTTTTCAGAACACAAGACGACTGCGTAGAGAATCATCATACCAAAGAATGAGTGCTATTAGTTTGAATTTAGTTATTTATCGAGGATTTCAATTTAATTAAGCCAAAGACCAAGTATGATAATTTAACCAGTAGGTATTCTTGCGATAGAATTCAGCAAAACCATTCTTTAACACTGCGTTTCGTCTAAGTAAACACTTCTCTTTTAACATTTAGTATATTTGTCTAAGTTTTAACATCATCTCCTTCGAAATAATCACCTTGCGCAGCAATAAGCCGGTCCCAGCGTTCCATCTACTTTTGGAATCCGTTGTGGAAATCGTTTTCCGTAAGCGAGCTGAGGATCTCCTGTGAACGGTGTTAAAACGGCGACGTTTGAGCTGCATTTTCACCTTGGAGAAGTCTGCAGGTGCTAAATCTGGCAAATAGGGCAGGTGAGGAAGCGACACCATGTTGTTTTTTGGTGAGAAACTCACGAGTGAGGAACGCTCGGTGACAGGCTGCGTTGTTGTGAAGAATCTCATTCTTCGCGCTCGACAGATCCGGTCGCTTTCGCCGGATGTTCCCCGACTCAACCGCTTCGAAACGTCTCGATTGACGATCTGGCCATAGGGCACGAATTCCCGATGCATAATACCACGTATGTCGAAAAAACAAAACAAAACAAAACAAAACATAAAAACAAGCTGCGGCTCTGTTATGCCTTCTTCGGTCGTGGAGATGAAGGGATCTTCTATTGTGGAGACTGCTGCTTTGTCTCAGAGTCGTACCCGTTGACCCAACTTTTGTCACCAGTGAGGATCCTCGACATGAAGGATGGGTCATCAGCGGCACGCTGACGGAGATCTTGACAGACTTCGAAGCGATGTTCTTTCTGCTCAGTGGTCACCAGGCAGGGGACAAACTTGGCGTGTCGCTGCCAAGTTTCAATTCAGACCTTAAGATTGCCTGCTCGGACCCATTCAACAAATCAACAACATCAGCAATGTCATTGATTGTTCTCCCACGGTCCTCATGCACAAACTAATAAATTTTCTCCACATTTCCGGGGGTGACGCTCGTGACAGAGTTTCCAGATCGCTCATCATCTCCGAGGGACGTTCTTTCGCTTTTGAAGCGCTCCTGCCACTCGAAACATTGCGTACGACCCATAGCCTTGTCGCCGTAAGCTTGCCAAAGCGTGCTCAATGCCACTGTAGCAGACTTCTCAAGTTTAACGCAAAAGTTCCTGTTGGCTCTTTGTTCAAACATCCTGTCCATGACAAAATCGCAGACTACAACATACACGTGATCACAAAAACACAAATTTCATAACTTGAGAAATAAATACAGCAATATTACTCAGCACACTGCCTCATGAAGGTCACTGCTAGTTCTAAGTGTGCACGCAACCGTGTGCTGACATCTGTTGGTGCGCTACAGAACTAGTACGGGTAGTTTTTGATACCACCTCGTATATAACGTACGTACATACATACATAATGCACACATGCATACATACAAACATACATACATACTTACGTACATACATACATGCATTCATACATACATAAACACATGTATGCATGTACACATATATGTATGTTTATATATATGTGTGTGTGTGTACATTAAAATATAAAGAAAAAACGCCTTATTTTGATGGATAATTTATTCTAAATCACGAAATTGTAACAAATTTGAAGAAGAATTAAAATTTATGCGAAAATACAGATTATATTGGAGAAAATTAAGTTTTAAAGTCAGCATATTAGGATTTTATAGAAGTGGACTTTATAACTCAACGCAGAGAGAGAAAGTGTGTGTGTGTGTGTGTGTGTGTGAGAGAGAGAGAGAGAGAGAGAGAGAGAGTGAGAGAGAGGGAGGGAGAAGACGGATGTTAGAAATGGAACACGCGCGCACGCACACACACAGACACAGACACACAGACACACACAGACACACACAAACACACAGACACACACACACACACAGACACACACACACACTCACACACACACACACACACACACACACACACACACACACACACACACACACACACACACACACACACAGAAAATACTATAAAAATCCAATCGGGATTGCATTACCAGCACAGGACGCAGGGGGTCCAGTCTTATATATTATACAGGGTGTCCTTTCTCCTTTTGAGAATTTGATCAGAAGGAGATTTGGCTACTATTTCTAGCAAATGAATCGATCACATTGACGGCCTCCACAACTTTTGCTTTAAGTAATAGCAAAATAAAAATGAAAAGAAACTTCCAAAGTAAACAGAAAGGAAGTAGATTCTTTTTGTGGTAATACATCACGTACGACAGTTAGGGCCAAATACCGGAAGTCACAAGAGTAATGAATGAATGTCATCTGATAACATCAGCTTTAATATCAATTTTCTGCAGATAACATGCGTGTACTTCGAATTCAATCTTAGATTTGGATATCTTTTCATGCAACTAATACTAAACGCTAAATCCCAAATTCACGTATGCACGCGCGCACACACGCAAACGTACCTATTCTTACGCCTGCATACAAACACACTATAAACGCATACAAACAGTACACAGACAGACAGACAGACAGGCAGACAGACAGACAGACAGACGGACGGACAGACGGACGGACGGAAAGACAGACAAACAGACAGGTGTGTGTTTGCGTATGTCTTCCACCACAGCTCGACATCCGATAGAATAAGTACCAGACTACAAAATAATAGACCCTGATATCAAGGCATTCGATTAAAACTCTTTCAAGGCGGTTCCCAAACATGGCAGCTGTCCAATGAAGGAAACAAGTAAAAAGTAAATGTACATTTGATCTTGCCGAGTGTGGCTGTTCGCTTCTTAGCCACATGGATCCGGGGTTCAGTCCCACTGCGTGGGACCTTAGGCAAGTGTCTTCTATTATAGCTTTATGCTGTCCAAAGCCTTGTGAGTGGATTTTTTAGACGGAAACTGAAAGAAACCAACCGAGTGTGTGTGTGTGTGTGTGTGTGTGTGTGTGTGTGTGTGTCTTGTGCCAGTGTCCGTGCTTGACAACTAGTGTTGGTTCAGCAAAAGAAACGATAAACTAAATACCAAGCTTTAAAAGTAATAAATGCTGGATTCATTCTTTCGATTCATTCGACTAAAAATTCTTCAGCATAGTGTCCCAGCATGGTTGCAGAGTAATGATAGATCTTTCCTGTTTGGCTGCCATTTTTCAATTTCTTTAATTTTTATTCCGATTGATATCATATTTGATGTGTTGATGTTGTTTTGTATGATAATCAGTGACAGGAAATTCATTTTCGTTATAAATCAATAAATAAAGAGTTAATAGTTTTTAAAGTTTGCAAATTTTGGGTAATTTTAGCCAATCGAAAGCCACAGACATATATTAATCAACATAGTAACAAGTCAGGCTGTTACAAAGCTGCTTACCCATGTGGTCATTTTTCGCTTACTAGATGCTTAAAGTGGTCGTGGGATGTGCAAAAACTAATAGCTAAATTGGCCTTAAATCACACAACAATTTCTTTTTTCTTTTTCTTTTTTTGCATAATCATATGAAATACCTTGTGTACAATACATATTCGCAAAAGTTTTCTGAAAATTCCCTAAAGTAAAAAAAGTTATGACTGGTCATATGGCATGCGTAAAGCAGAATTTCACCAATATTTCATTTGTTTACAGTTGACAACACGTACTGTCACACAAAATAACAGCTCCCAGGTCCTGTTTTCTGACTGAATAAAAATGATCAAACTTTAAACCTCTGTAACTTTTTTAAAAAAATTTCTGGAAAAAGTGAATTATCCCCTGAGATTCAGCGTGGAAAATTAAATCAATACACCAAATTTTAAAAGTTTTACTAAACTTTAAAATTTCCGCAGGTGCAGCCAAACAAAAATGATCCATAATGACTGAAAGAAGTAAAAACAAAAAATTAAGAAAAAATATACAGGTGAGTTCTGCTACTTGTTTTTTTTTTTGTTTTTTTTTTTAATGACGTTTAGCAGGAAGTTGGGTATGTTTAACACCATCAACTTCGCTTTAACCGTCAGCTGCCGATCGAATGTTGTTAGTGAGTCTTTCCTTCAGCCCGGTGATGAGCAAAGTCGACCAAATAAATCTTGGTTGCTCGGAGTCTTTTGATACGGCTTCGAAATCCGGGTTATAACATATAT
>NC_068996.1:53570154-53571002 GCF_001194135.2 Octopus bimaculoides
GTATATATGTATATATATATATATATAATACAAAGAATATATATACATGTATACACGCATATATGTACATACTTACATCTACATGTGTATATATATGCATATCAGGGTACAGGACGTTAGAACAATGAACTACAGACAACGGAACGAACACATAGGAAAACGGAAAGCCACTTGGAATATTCCTTCATCAGCTGTCTCTATTCTAACCTGACGTTACGAATATATATATTATGCTACACATCTATGTATACTTTTCTTTTTAAGTATATATATATCTCCCTAAATCCACATGTTTTTTTTTCTCTCTCTGATTATATTCTCATATTCTCATATTCCGAGCGTCAAACAAATACACCTGCTTGTTGTTCATACAACTGTCTTCGTCTTATGTTTTTCTGTGAATTTCAACTATATATATATATTATGTACTGTTCCATGATGGTAACACCAACAAAGAAAGTACTCCATCTGGTGGGAGATAAATATATTTGAATAGATACAATACATGTTTTATGTGTTTCTAATAGTTTCTTGTGCTGAGAACATGGGAAACAATGTATTATAATACGTCTGACATCTCAGTACAGTCATCAGGCACACGCCATACGGCATAACGAACTAAAACTTGCAGTTCTATATTTCAGAGATGAGGAATTATGTACATTATTTACATTATTTACATTTGACGGGCCTATGAGGTAGTGGTTAAGAGCGCGGGCTACTAACCCCAAGATTCCGAGTTCGATTCCAGGCAGTGGCCTGAATAATAATAATAGTGATAATAATAATAATAATAATAATAATAATAATAATAATAATAATAATAATAATAATAATAATAATAATAA
>NC_068996.1:53573075-53577309 GCF_001194135.2 Octopus bimaculoides
ATAAACACCATCCTGAAGCTGTGATTGAAGGAGAAAATGTGTCGATTCTTTGGGACTTCCCCGTACATACCGACAAAAGTATAAAAGCTAATAAACCGGATATTATTATAAAAGATCAGACAAAAAAGATGTGTTTATTAATTGACATAAGTATTCCTTGCGATCACAATATAGCGGCGAAAGAATTTGACAAGATCAGTAAATATAAAGACTTGCTAATAAAAATTGAAAAAATTGGCATTTCAAGGCGACTACCGTACAAGTGATTGTAGGATCTCTAGGAATGATAAAAAAAAAGGTACTGAAGCCTATTTGAAAATGATTCCAGGCCTACAGGAAGTGCAAAAAATCGTGTTAACTGGAACGACTCATGTACTGAGAAGAGCATTATCGCTGTGAAAACAACATCCATTCATGAATTTATCTATTTATTTATTTTTTTAAATACATATTTTACCTGTGATTTTGCGTGTGTAAACTGGGAATGCATACAATGAGCTTCTCTGCCCTAGGTGTACGGAAATCACTCGACGAGAAATGGAAGAAAATTTGAAGAAAGAAGAAAAAGAACAACAACAACAACAACAACAATAATAATAATAATAATAATAATAATAATAATAATAAAGATATAGCGTCAAAGTTAAAAGAAGAGTGCCATTGTCATTTAGTGAACGATATTTCGACATCTCGTGTCTTCAACAAGTTCAGAAAATAATTTTGTCAATCTACTTCATTTTGGTTAATATAGAAAGGATTTAGGTAACTCCTCCAGAAGATATAGAGTCAAAATTAAAAGAAGAGTGCCACTCTTCTTTTAATTTTGACTCTATATCTTCAGGAGGAGTTACCTCAATTCTTTATATATTATTATTATTATTATTATTATTATTATTATTATTATTATTATTATTATTATTATTATTATTATTATTATTATTATTATTATTATTATTATTATTATTATTATTATTATTATTATTATTATTATTATTATTATTATTATTATTATTATTATTATCATTAATAATAATAATAATAATAATAATAATAATAATAACAACAATAATAATAATAACATCGAAATATACCTTAGGAATGAGAACCCAGGTTCAAAATTTCCCCAAGATACCTGATGAAGGCTGGAGGGTATATCAACCGAAACGTTGTGTTAACAACAAACAAGATGAGGACAAATATCCATCAAAAGTAAATAATGTAAATAATGAATTAAAAACTGAATGAACGAAGAAATGAGAGGTGAGAAGGAAGTATATAGAGAAAAGTAGAAAGTTAAAAAACTGGAAAACGAAAAAGCAATCCGAAAGAAACCGACAAGTGTGTGTGTTGTGTGTGTATGTATGGGGGGGGGGACAATGTACGCGTGCATATATGTGTGTGCATGTGTGTATGTATATGACTGTGTGGTAAGAAGTTTGCTATCTATCGTCACGGTTGTGGATTCAGTCTCACTGCTTGACACTTAATGTGTCGTCTGCTGTAGCGTCGTGGATACCCTGTGAGTGAATTTGGTAGACGGCGACTGGAAGAAACCCGTCGTATATATATATATAATTATACTATATGTTACATATCATATTTCACCGTGATACTGTGTGGACTAAGATCCCCGTTGACAAGACGCTGGTATTTATAGTGTTAAACACTTTCGGTATGCAAATTAGGGACTCCTTCATACAGTAACTGCTGTATTTGTTGAGTATATAAACAGTTTGGCTGCTTGTTTCTCTGGGGACTGTGACAATGATGTGGACGCCGCTGATGAGAATTCAGTAAGGCTTGAAAATCGATGAAAGTTCATTTTTTTTCAGTCTGCTTAGAAATGGTTAAAATTTACCCTGTTTATAGTTATACCATATGTTATATATATATATATATATATATGTATGTGTGTGTGTGTGTGTGTGCGTGCAATTCTCTCTGTGTTTGTCCACCACAACCACTTGACAACAGGTATTGGTTTGCTTACACCACCATTCGGCAAAATATATCTGCTAGAATAAGTGCCAAGTTGATAAAAAAAAGTACTGGAGTTCATTCGTTCCACAAAAATTTGAAGGATGTGGCCGCAGTCTAATGACTGAAACAAGTAAAATAGAACACACAACACACACATACACATACACACACACACGCGCATACATGTACAGGCGTGGATAGATACTTCAAGCAAGTGTCCTCTATTTTAGCCCAGGGCCGACCAAATTCCTGTGAATAGATTTGGTAGATAGAAACCGAAAGAAGCCCGATATATGTGTGTGTGTATGTATGCGTGTATGTATGTATGTATGTGTATGTCTGTATATAAGTATGTATGTAAGTATATAAGGATGTATGTATGTCTGTCTGTCTTTTCTGTATTTAGTCGTTTAAATTATTCCTCTGAGGAGGGAACTGGTTTCTAACAAAGATACAAAGCTCCATCTTTGGAATGTAGATAACGAAAACAATGTCACATTTCAAATCTGGGAAAAGTCTTGTATAGTTTTACTGTTCGGCTTTACAGATTGTATTTGTAATGTGTGAGTTGGTTTGTTGATGTCTTTTTCTGAAAACCCAAGCTTATCCAGACTGACAGTTTGGCATTTACTTACAAAATCAAGTGTTCCAATTAATCATTGGTAAATTTGTGACCTGGATATAGATCACATATAGAAGCTGAAGGTTTCGAAGCAGTTGTCCATAATTATCTTCCTTCTCTTTGATTTCCAAAGAGGTATTCACATCAGCAGGACCGCTGACCTTTATGACGGTACATGCCTTTTCTTGTCTGTCCCACAATATCCGGCCTATTATGCTTACGCTTGACAGATGTTTTGATGAGAATGTTCGACCAGTATTCCTTGTGCTGATATATGTCTACGTATTCAATAACAGGAAGATTCTCTATATTTATTCCAGGACATTCTTTTACCTGAATGGCATTGTATACAGACAGACATACAGATAAATAGATGGACAGACAGGCAGATAAATAGACAGACAGACAGATAGATAAATAGATAGACAGACAAATAGATAGATAGATAGATAGATAGATAGATAGATAGATAGACCACCCCCATCAACACTTTACACATTGATACATAGAGCGGTAGTATCTTGGTGACATTTTTGGGCAGCTGCTAATCACATGTGTGATGTCTTCCACAGAAATATGACATAATCTACATTTTCGGTTGCAACTTGGAACTCCAATGGCTTCACTGTGTCTTTTGTTGATTAGGTATTTAGTAGCAATCTCCTGTTCTTGAATTGAAAATGCATAGCCTTCAAAGTGTCATGTGATGTAGCGGGGCTTTGCTTCATGTCAGTATTACTATCTTCTTCAAGTCAATGAGAAACATACCCATGCATGGTCTTTTATTTTGGTATGCTGAGCATTTCACCTCCAGGTCTTCTTTGTGGTATGCTCGTCTGGCTGATTTGGGATTGTATGGGAGGTCAACAGAAAGATAGTACTTCTTGAGGAGCTCACTTCTAACTCATAGGGTATTGTTTTCTTCACTTTTACAGCACTAAGTTAATGTATTTTTGCTGCTGTTGTTTTGTAAGTGCTGTGTGAGAGAGAGAGACTATGCGACATTCAAAGGCTGTCTGCACTGATCTCAAGACCCTACCACCAAATTCTCATCTGTTGATATCATTATTATTATTATTATTATTATTATTTTTTGAGATTTCCAGTTGGTATTAGAATCTTGTGGGTTTTGATGTCTCTGGAGCGGATTTCTTCTACAGACTAGTCAAGTATCCCAAATATTGTAGTCAGCACTGGTCCTGAAAATGCATTGTGGGATATTGTCTTGTAGTAAGAGGAGAGTTCAGACTGCCATATTTGACTTAATCTGGTTTAATATTCTTGGGTCAATCTACCTTTATTCACGGTACATTGCTATGATATATTTTCATAAAATGCCAAGGTATTTGTAGCATTCTTTGTGTGAGACAGGAGAGATAGTGAGACCATTGATGCTGACATTTGCTAATGCACCATTTCTTTTTATCAATAATAGAGTCATTTTTGACAACACGGGTTTGCTAGTAAGTAACATGCTTTTTGTGAACAGAAGTGAGTATGCAAATCCTAGTGAGGGGGTAATAAACTTTGAAACTAGCCAAATAAATCCCCATTTCCTGGTCACGAGAGAAGGACAGAGAGAGAGAGAGAGAGAGAGAGAGAGAGAGAGAGAGAGAGAGAGAGAGAATCTGT
>NC_068996.1:53577319-53577618 GCF_001194135.2 Octopus bimaculoides
AGAGAGAGAGAGAGAGAGAGAGAGAGAGAGAGAGAGAGAGAGAGAGAGAGAGAATCTGTGGTTTAAGTACTTTGTTTACTCTTTACAAAGTTAAATTGCTTGTTTTTTATTCTGAACACCCACTCACAAGGGTTACGTTACATTTTTACTTATCCGAAGCTGCTACATACTACTTCTGTAAATTGATGTATGTATGTATGTATGTATGTATGTATGTATGTATGTATGTGTGTGTGTATGTGAGTGTATCTATACATGTACATATGTATGTATGTATGTATGTGTGTGTGTGTGTGTGT
>NC_068996.1:53578012-53578758 GCF_001194135.2 Octopus bimaculoides
GATAAACAAAAGGAAGAAAAAATTCTAAACAAAAAATAAAAAAACCCCAAAAAACAAACAAACAAACCAGGAGAGGAAACCAAAATTATTTCGTTGCTCTTTCGCCATTTGAAAATAAAAGGAGACTGTTTTGTTAGAAAAGAAAGTATTTCAGGCGGCGAGCTGGCAGAATGGTTAGCACACCGGGCGAAATGCTTAGTGGTAGTTCGTCTGTCTTTACGTTCTGAGTTCAAATTCGGTCGAGGTCGACTTTGCCTTTCCTCCTTTCGGGAGTCGATAAATTAAGTACCAGTTGCGTACTGGGGTCGATCTAATCGACTGGCCCTCTCACCTAAAATTTCGGGATTTGTGCCTAGAGTAGAAAAGAAAGGAAATTATTTTATGTTATTTTCTTACAATGAATTACGCTAAAGCTGAAAGACAGGCGAAAAAAAAAGAAAAAGATCTTTTAGAAACAAAACCGTTGAATCCTAAGACGTTTTACACAAGATTTCGCAAAGCTGCTTCTTTGTTTCATCGTAGCTATTATTCACCAGTTGACTAAATGAAATACTTCTACCAAGTTATTCGCCAGACGACAACAGGTTAATTCAATTTATTTAAAAATTTGGTTTTGCCTTCGATTCTGTGTGTGTGTGTATGTATGTTTTATAAATATGTACGTATATGTATATATGTATGTATGAATGTGTGAGCGTGTGTGCGTTTGTGTGTGTGTGTGTATATATATATATATATATATATAT
>NC_068996.1:53582841-53583943 GCF_001194135.2 Octopus bimaculoides
TATATATATATATATATATATATATATATATATGTATGTGTGTGTGTGTGTGTGTATGTGTGTGTGTGTGTTGTGTGTGTGTATATATATATATATAAAATTTAGATTCATGGTGACTATGGTACTTAAGTTTAGGCACCAAAATTAAGTATGGTATTATCCAAACAATTCCAAAATAAGGTGATTAAAATCAAAATAAGCAACAAGGATATTCAAAGTTAATGCAGTACGATCGTTTCATGCAACTCCATTTATTTAAGCAATGTGAACATTACATTAAATGTAATATGCAGAGTAATCCTCAGCTGCACAAAGATATAGAAATTTACTGAAATTTCATTTCAACAGAAGGACATATTGTTGTAGCTACATTTAAATGTAGTTACAACAATATGTCCTATTGAAATGAAACAAATTCGAGGTGTCAAGCAGAGGCCACTGGTTCACAATTTTCCTGACACTCCTATACAGGTTAATGGGAAAAACCCAAAGTATGTGAAGTCATTTGCAGATCTTAGTAATAAAGTGAATTTAAGCGTTTCTCTTGATGATGAAATAATCAACCGTCTTGCAAAGGCAATCAACGCATTTGGCAAACTCCATCATTCCCTAGAGAATGAAAGAGGAATTAAACCTGACACCAAAGTACAGTTCTATAAAGCTGCCATTCTTATCACTCTCTTGAATGGCTCAGAATCCTGGATACCCTAAAGACAACACATTAACCAACTAGACATCTTCGACAAAACGGTCTGAAATCAATCTGCGGTTATTCACTAAAAGAGAATTTCTAATGCCGACTTGTTTAGCAAAGTGTAAGATTGGTGGAATCGAGAGCTTCCCTATACAATTACACTTGCACTGGGCTGGCCATGACGTCAGAATGAGTGACCAAAGAATACCCAAAGTCCTCATGTACAGCCAGCCTGAGAGTGGGCACAGGAATGTTGGTCGATCATGGCTGAGATATAGGGACAAGCTGAAGAGTAACCTCTTAGAAACGAAGATAGCTCACAACACTTTTGAGCAAACAGCCTTGGAACGAACAAAACGGAGATCGTTGTGTCAAAATGGTATAAGAAACTTTGGTGTGACCAGCATT
>NC_068996.1:53584525-53585890 GCF_001194135.2 Octopus bimaculoides
CACACACACACACACACACACACACACACACACACACACACACACACACACACACACACACACACACACGCACACATACATACTTGGTCTTGCCGATTAATTGAGACCAGTTTTAAGCAGTTGACTTAGTGGGTTTAATATTTTAGTTTTTGATAAAAACCTTTCTTGCTTGAAAACCTAATCCCCCTCTTTATTCCTCAGGCAAATAGCGAACTGATTCAACAACAGAAAGTCATGGAGCAATATAATCGTTCCGCCGTTGTTGTTTTGGTGTGCGCCGGGCACACTGCTAATAAAATTCTTTAGTTGATGAAACTGCCAAAAGCAACAGTTTATCGTGTGTATAAGCAATTTAAAGAAGAGGTAAAGGTTGATAGATAAGAACAAAAGACTCGAAGTGATTCGAAACGCAATCCAAAGTTTCTCGCCGTCTCAAACACTCGATTGAAGCCAGCCCATCCACATCTATGACAATTCTTGCAAAGAAACGCAATGTGTTCCTTTCCACGGTGTATAGAGCTGTGAACAGGAGCCCTGGCATGACTAGCTATGTTCCACGACGCGGTCACCTCCTAACAGCCAAGGCCGAAGCAACCAGAGCCGAGAGATGCCCAAAGCTTCCGTCATTCATCAAGCATCAAGGTGCAGGAAAAAGTTTCGTGTTTGTGGACGAGAAGTTCATTGTAGACGCTGAGGTGAATTGGAGAGATTCTCGAGTGATTACATACAATTCTTCTGACGCCCCCACTATGTTTGAGACTAAGAATCCTGCCTCTGTGATGGTATTTGAAACCGTGGCGCGTGATGGAAGTGTCATGGATTCACACTCCATTAATTCTGGTGCAAAGGAGTATCTGGACATCCTGAAGAACTCTCTGTTACCTTGGATGGAGCTGAAATTTGGGCTTGACAATGTGGTGCTTATTAAAAAAATTCTGCACCACGCTATGGGTTAAAAGCAACACAGGCCTTCCTTGGTGAGAAGGTGTCATTTTTTTGTGAGGGCCAGCATCTGGCCCAGTAATAGCCCTCATCTCAACCGTCTCGATTATTTTTATGGGGCGTACTTCAAGCAAGGACCAATGCTTCACCACACTCAAATCTCAACAGTTTGAATACCTGCATCGTGCATGCAACACGCAAAATCAAAAAGGCGGAGATTGTGGGAGCTGCAAAAAAAATTCGTTCTCATGTGGAGGCAGTAATTGCCCAAAAGGGCGGCCATATTGCGTAATAGATGTTTTAGTTGCAATAAATGTTACATTAAAATTATATCTGTCTACTACCATTATTTTAGTATTTATAAGCAGTTTTATGCATTGTAAAAATTGTCTCAATTTATCTGCAAGATCCTGTTCATATATA
>NC_068996.1:53586526-53591678 GCF_001194135.2 Octopus bimaculoides
ATACATACATACATACATACATACATACACACCCACACACACAAACACACACACAAACAAACATGCACACACACACACACACACACACACACACACACACACACACACACACACATATACGACGGTCTTTTTTCAGCTTCCGGCCCAAGGCTATAGTAAATGTCACTTGCCCTAGGTGCCATATAGTGGGACTGAACCTGGAAGCATGTGGTTGGGAAGCAAGCTTCTTACGATACAGCCACGCCTGCACCTATACTAGCAATAATTATAACGATATAAAACATGGAGACTTGTTCATCCTCAAAACTTATTTCCTCTTATTTTACAATTTTATACAAAATATTATTCCATTGCACATATTACGGACAGTGCACATACAACTTCTTCATGGGATGACATCAGGACTTATTTCTTTTAAAACCTGGTACTTAACATATCATTTGTGGAGTTACCCACGGAATTACCCATTCGAAGAATTTACAGTATAAATGACAACTAACAGTAGTCATAAACGTTAAGTATTAATCGATGCGTTTTAACATAACCTGGAACATAACTGAGAGCCACCACGGTAGCCTCCCTGATAGTATATCCCTATAAGCTCATACACACACACACACACACACACACATACACACACACACACACACACACACACACACACACACACACACACACACACACACACACACACACACACACACACACACACAAACACATGTATGTATGTATGTATGTATGTATGCATGTAAGTATGTATGTATGTATGTATGAACATATAGAACGCCCGCACACACACACGCTTTCTCTCTCTCTCTGTCACACACACACACACACACACACATAAGAGTACTTTAACGATATTGCGTTATATTTTGTAATTTAGAGCATTTTCCATTGTTTCCGAAGTGTTACTACGCGTGTAGGATGTGTGTTTTTAAAAGTTAATGAAAATCCGGCGATGACACCGATTCCGACCATTTTTATTTAGTACTTTTCAAATATACCGACATTTGTTTTGTTTGTATTATACTGTTTCCTAGTTTCTGTTGAACCATTTTGAAGTTGATTGAAAATATTAAATTTCATTTCCAGAAAATCAACTTCCTTCATACTTGAAATTCTGTTATTCAATCTCGAAAATATTTAACAAAATATAAAATAATTTCAAGGATGTGGTCTAGCATATCACCAAAAAACGTCAAATAAAATTCAATGAAAGGAAATTGAAGTTAAGGACCGAGATACTTACCTGAGGAGGGGTTTCTTCTCTAAAGATATTCTGCTGTTTAGCTCTGTTGAGAATTTCTTACCACTAAATTGAGCATTAGTTTAGAATGTGACCTATCATATTATCAAAGATATAAAAGGAAAATGAAAAACTGAAAAGAAAATGCTCAAAACAAATGAATAAATAAATTCAATCCAAACGAAAACTTGTTAAAACAAAACCGTGCAAATTTCGAAGCGTGTTATACCCTACGCATTTTATTCAGAAAGGGCTCTAAAATTACGGAGATGTACTTGCATAGCAAGTGAACTGATCTGAGATCGTGTGCTGGAACGAAAACAATTGCAGCGTGGAAGGTGTTTATAAGCCATTTAAAATAACACACAAAGACCGTTAGATTCACTTCAACATTTAAATTTAATTTGTCAAAATATTTTCATCGCTTTGAGACCGCGACCTGTTCACTGACAAAATTCTGTGCTAAAATCTAAAATGTTTCTGCTAATTAATCCCATCTCTGTTTTAGCTGGCCTAATTAATCTACATCTTGGTTTTCTGTTAAAATTTGTCACTTGGTCCCAAAGAATAATAAAGGGCTTACGTGGTGGGAGGTACTCTATTCTATCACTGACGTTAAGGCTGGTAGTAATTCTTCATACGTCTGTGTTCAACTCTTTATATAAATCATTGTCTGCCTCCTTATAATTATTTTCTACTATTCTTTAAGGATGAAAGTCGACTTCGGTGAAATTTGAACTCAGAACGTAAAGACAGACGAGATACCGCTAAGCCTTTCGCCCGGCGTGCTAACGTTTCTGCCAGCTCACCGCCTTACCTGCCTCCTTATAATTGTCAGTAATGCTATCGGATAGACGTCTGTAATAAAAGTTTATGTCCACGACATACGAGTTTTTTGTTTTATCGGACTCAATGAAAGTTTTATCTGAGTTCTTAATGTGGTTAATTTTATCTTTCATGGTTCTCTGAAATGTATTATTAATCTCTCAGAATGTAATTTTTATTATCAGGTAAAAAAGCAGTCCTTTTCAAAAGGTTCTAAATCCGTATTTGATGGTAATCCAGAAAAAATGAAAAACCTACCACTAAAGACTAGTAGTGTTTTAAAATTACTCCTTTGGGACCTCAGTAAATCTGTTATAGACTGGTTTAAGGGTATTAATGATAAGCATACCTGCAGGCTCAATCAGTTTCATATAGTGAACTTGTACCTGTCTATAACTAGACTCTGCTGCTAAGAGCATTAAATTTTGCTAAGGAGTACGTACCCATCAGCAATCCTGACATCGGTATTATTCTACACACCAGGGGATCATTATTTTTCTTCGATGATTCCACTCGGCTCAAGAAGAATGGAGACTCCTTGTTCAATGTGCCGAGGGCACATATGACGGAGCAGAATTATACATGCTCCTAGGTGTTTATATTTTACATATTTTGCATTTAGAATTCCCTTTCTTAAATGCAGGTTTATACAAGGATGATGGCCTTATAGTTACCCGTAACATGAACGGACATGGAACTCTTATTAGATTCTTCCCCCAAAATGGGCTAAAAAATCACAATTGACTTCGACTTTAGTAACGTTAATTTCCCATGTGAACAGACCATTTCGACTTCACTATATCTCCCTATTTTTATCATGTACTTTTCCTATTGCTTGCCTTATTAAAAAAAAAGAAGAAAACCATCGACTTTTATCATAAACGAACTCCCTCTGATTGTTTTAAACGATATTTTTTGTCGCTCTATACAGCTTTTAGCCTGTGTTTTTCCCGCTCATGTCCAAAATGAATTTTGATATTATTATTTTAATATCTTCGTGTATTTCCGAAGGTCTTACAATTTCTACTCATTTCCCCCCCCCCCATTTTTGTTGTTATTTCACGTTTTTGCACTTTAGCGGCTAGGACTTTATTATATATATCTTTAAAAGGCAAACATTTTAAAATAAAATTAGTATATTATACCTGTAAGCCTTTCAAAGGCCACCATTTCACCTTTAATTTTAATTTTAATTATTTTATTATTTTCAACTTTTAATTCGTGTCATTGATAGCCTGCGTGATAAAGCAAGTAGTGCGCTTTACCTGAAGGCTGCCCGCTCTCGCCGACTATGTTCAATATTTTCTCTGAGAGGATTATGACTGATGCACTAGAAGACAACAATGGTATGATTGGCACTGATGGCAGAAACCTAACAAACCTGCGCTTTGCAGATGATATCGTCAGATTGGCGAGCTCAGAACAAGAATTGAAACAACTTGTAGAGCGCGTAGACAAGACCTCCAATGAATTTGGCCTGAAGATAAGCGCAGAGAAAACAAAAGTTATGACAAACTGCCTAAATGGAATCAGTACCAAAATAAGCGTCAGTGGAGTTGGACTTGAACTTCAAATATCTTGAGGTGATAGTGAGTAACAAAGGTTCCAAGCCTGAAGTGATATCCCATGGCCAAATTCAGAGCACTGTGAAAAGACAGAAATATATCACTGAGCTCCAACATTAGGCTAATGAGATCACCAGTGATCTCAATATTCCTGTACGCTGTGAGACAGTAACAGCAGAAACCAAGGTTACAGAGATGAAACGTTTCAGGAGACTTTTGAGAATATCATACAGAGATCGTGTCACAAATGAAGAAGTGAAAAGAAAAATAAGGCAGGCAATGAGGCCCTTTGAGGAACCTCTTACCACAGTAAAGAAATGCAAGACCAGGTGGTCTGGTCATATCATCTGCTCATTTGGGATGGCCAAAACAATCCTTCAGGGAACAGTCAAAGGCAGCAAACAGAAAGAGGTGGGGAAAACAGCGTCTGTGAATGGACAGGCCTAAGGATTAGAGATGCAGTGCGAGAGGCAGAAGATGAGTGGAGGGACATATATATAGTCGTAAAGTCATCAGCGGTGCCCAACGGTCAACCAGACCACGGGGTATCTTATACAAAAAGTTACTTTTGTTAATCTCTGCATGCAACTTGTTTTTCTCTCTTTGCCATTTTCTTGTTTGCAAATCTTTTATGTTTTACTTCTTTCAATCATTCGGCTGCGGCCATGATGGGGAGCCACATTGAAGAGTTTTAGTCGAACAAATGGACTTCAGGACTTATTTCTTTTAAAACCTGGTACTTAACATATCAGTCTCTTTTGCGAACCGCTAAGTTACGGGGACATAAACATACCAACACTGGTTGTCCAGCGGTAGTGGGGGACAAACACAGCTACAAAGACACACACACAGATATATACATACACACACCCACATTCACACACACACATACCTCTCTATCCCTCTATAATCCTCTATATTTCTTTTTCTCCCCTCCTTTGCTGTCCCCATCTATCTTTCTTTCCTTCTCCCTTACCCCACTCCCTTCGTTTCTTTCCCTTCTCCTTTCTCTTGTTCTACTTTCCCTCTGCCTATTGATCACACATGACTACAAGCCATTTTCCCCTCTCTCTTTCTTTTTTCGATGGGAAGTCCAGCCAGCTGGACGTAATTTCTCTCGCCTCCTGATATTTTTTCTCTTCTACTATTTTCTTTTCTATTTATTCTCTAATCCTTTCAAAATTTCTCCCATGCGTTACCCATTACAATATGTCTTCGCTCTAACGGCCCTTAATGTCTGTTTTCGTCGATTGTTTACTCCGTACGTCCTCTCTGGTGTCGTTTGTTCGTTCGAAGCCCTAACTCTCCATAAATTTTATATCTTTAAAATTTCTAGATGCTGCTGTCTTATGAAGTTTTTCTGTTTTATCGCTGAAAGCTCGCAGCAGGTAGTAATAAACAATCAACAACTGAGGAGTTTGACTTCTTTTGGTATTTTGTCCTGTACTTATCTCTCGAATGCTTGCGTATTTTTCACTCGCTGGTGATGTCTTGTACTTAATGTGTATTTTAA
>NC_068996.1:53591796-53596151 GCF_001194135.2 Octopus bimaculoides
CACACAAAATATAGATATGTAGAGATATATACATACATACACACACACACACACATACGTACATATTCAATTTTACAGAAAACAAAAGAGGAAAACAGGTGAGGGAACAACTAGCAGGTGTATTAGTTTAACACTCAAGAAGAATGGAAATCTCTTTGACGTTTCAGGCCTACGCTCTTCAACAGAAAGGACTGAAAAAAAAATGGAGACGGAGAGTGAAAAAATGTGTAAGGGTTATGTTTTCTAGCTAAAAGAATCTTGGAAGTAGTAATTAATCAACGAGCGGCATTCCACTAGCTACTCATCAGGCCGAAGACACCTTGGAACTTATTCACTTTCCACATCTAGATCTTTAGATCTTACCTTTACATATCATTACACATACATACATACATACATACATACATACATACATACATACATACATGCATACATGCATGCATATATATATATATATATATGCATATGTATAGATATATATACTAGCAATGCATCCCGGCGTCGTCCGGGTGTTACGACCTACAGGCACATTGCATTATTTGCTGCTATCTTATGGGCAAAATCAGCGCCACTAATATGTAGTTAATTGCATAATGGAAATTATTGTTTGTTTAAAAGTGAAGGGGAAAGGTACAATTTGCATGGGTTTGCATGAAAATGCTTTCTGTTCTAAAGAAGGATCAGAAACTATGTAATGTCTCATCGTATAAAAGGGGGTTAATACGATTTTGCCCAGAAATCACGTTTTCAAAATTTTAATGTTCCCCCATCTCCACCGCAGTTTCTTAATTTGTAACTTTGTTCCGAATTTTTTTTTGTTATCCATGTAAAAATATACGGAGATTACGAATCTGGGAAATATATATATATTTTATAGTTTATTTTTTCTTAAAGAAACACTCAATGCCCCTTCCTCCACCTCGCCCACCCATCACCTCGCCCACCCATCACCTCGCTTACAAAAAAGTTAAAATCTCCCAATCTTTCACTTTCGTCTACTGTTTCATGCATGCGTAGAATTCTACTGAAATAGCAAACTTAAAAAATACCAGACCACCAGCAGAAAACCTGACATGCTAGAAACAACAAGTAAACGACATCATTTCTGAAGAAACCTCCCCGCTTTCCAAAAAGCTGAAAGTGAAACATTGGGCGTTTGCATCTTTTTGAAAGTGTTGAGGTGATGAGTAAAATTCTTAAAGATTCGTACTCTCTGTTTTTTCTCCATGGATTACCAAAAAAAAGAAAATATTTGAAAAAAAGTAAAACATGAATTTGGTGTGGAGAGGGAGAAAATTAAAATATTAAGAACGTATTTAGTGGGTGAAATCCTAATCTTCAGTATCGCATACACAGGAATCGGAAGAAATTTAGGAAAAAAAATAAGGGGTCGGGGGCACAAATGTCTCCTCGGACATGCTAGAAAGAAGAGGTAAAGGACAGGATTTTTGGGAAAACTTCCTTTAAAGTTTATATCGGAGATCAGGTTTTTAAATACGCTTATCACAAATTTGCACTTATATTAACTACATTTCGTTTCGCTTGAACTTCGTCTGTGTACGTTTTGCTGTTTTCAATATTATCAATTCTATGAGTGTGTATGTGTCTGTGAGTGTGTGTGTGGATGTTTCCGCGTTCATTACTTCTATGGTAAACTATAGTAAAGAACATTTTACACCGTTTTAATGAGACCACATCTAATGAAGTAGCCATGTTTCTAACGTTTTCGACTTGAAGTTGAACATTCTAAAGTTGAAGACTCTTCCAGTAGTTCTGAACTGCAAGAAGACGCCCTTGTCATAATCATGGAATGCCTGCAGAAGCAGAAAAGCAAAGAATATCGAAAGGAGTGTGCGAGCAGGAATATCGTCTTGCTTTACTCCATTCTTCAGAAAATTTCTCCGTTGTAGACGAGCCAAGTCTTGGTGCAACTGCTTAAACATACTGACAAACAGTGATGGGCACCCGATCTTTTTAAGGAGGGGACCGCAGAGTATCACTGTTAACTGAATGAAAACTTTTCGTTAAATAACAAACATTTGATATAAAGTCATCTGCTGTCCAGTGTGTTTCACTTGCATCTGTCGGGCAGAGAATATAATATCGATTATTCCACTGCCTGACCTAAAAACCACTTTGTGATCCAGGAATGACAATAGGACAGATATATTCCATCATCCTGTTCAATGAAAGTCTGTCAATCACTTTGCAGGATTGTGACGCCATAGTAGTGGTCACAAACTCCATTTTTCTTTTATCCTTGAAAAAATGGCACTCAAATACCATCAATGCATTATTTTAGTGTAGGGGTGCCAGTGCAGCTCTTGGTGATAGGATTAAATACTACATGTGTTACCGTTTCGCTTTCAGCCTTCAGCAGCTCGACGGGAAAGTCATCTCAGCATGGTGCTCTACCGAAATTTATCGGTTTGAAAACCATTTTCCCTTCATCCTAAGATGTTAATTAATCCGTTGTGAATTTTATACAAAGCATTGAGTAAGACTCTCTATAAACATTACCATCGACTGCTGACGGGTTGTCGAATAAACCAGTGAAGTGTTCTTGCCAGCACAACAGGAATTTTACTGGTTCTTTGATGATAATAGCGTTGTCCTTGGAATTCAAAGGAACTACAGAAGAAGCTGGTCGGACCAAACACTTCTCATAGAAGACCATAAAACAGTCTTGAATTCTTTGCATCGTTGGCTCTTATACATACATACACACATACATACACACACACACATACATACATACATACATACATACATACACAAACATTCATACAAACACAAACATAAATACATACATGCATACATTCATGCATGAATACATACATACACCCCCCCCCACATATAAATTGAACCCCAAAAGAAACGCCGCACACATACTAAATAAAAACCGGTTTATTAGTAGACTGCCATAGCATTGATTGAAGAGTGCTAATTAAGAAACTGCTGTTTCCTAATGATAAAACGTCATTTCCTGAAGCATGCTTGACGTCACATGATGTGACGTGATGACGAGGTGTCCTGGATCCAAAGAGATGAATTCAATATCTCGTGTGACCACCATTAGCATTGATTACCGCCAGGCCTCTTATGTACATTGAATGCATCAAACGATTGATGAAGGCCATGGTGATAGCGGCCCACACTCTCTTAAAACTTTCAGTGAGTTGTGCTATAGTTGTTAGCCTTGGATGGATGTTATTTAGCCTTCTTAGCCTTCGTTCCATAGGTGCTCTACGGGGTTCAAGTCCGGACTTAGGGTAAGACACGGTAGTGTCTGGATATAGTGCGGTTGGGGGAATTCATTTGTCAACCTGGCCGTATGGGCACGGGCGTTGTCGTGTTGGAAAACGTGATTCCGATAACTGGCAAAGTATAACATAATGTGAGGCCTCAACACTTGGTCGATGCGGTTACTTCATTGCCCGGCCTTGGCCTATGTTCTGGAAGACCACCGGTCCAAGTTTCTGGTTGAGTGCAATCCCGCCCAACACCATGATGCTCTGTCCTCTCCACGAGTCTCTCTCCACCACACAGCAGTCAGCGTGACGTTCACCTCTTCTCCAAATCCTAGCTCTGCCACAGAAATGCAATATCGACTTTGGTCAGAGAAGACTACAGTCCTCCACTGCTGATATCACCAGTTTTGATGTTTTTGGGGCCACTGCAGACGTGCCCGTCGATGACGATCTGTGAGGATGGGGCCTCGAGCTGGACGTCGGCAAGACAGATTGAAAGATCTCAGCCGGCGGCGAACTGTCTCTGCACAAATGGGTCTGTGGTGAACCCTATGGTCTGTATAGCTGATTTCGTTGCCCTCCAGAATTAGTCCTGAAAATGCTGTTGATGCAGGTAGCGATTACGACGTGCCATTGTAACCATGGTCGGCCGCTTCGTGGACGATCATCCGTACTGTTTGTGGCATTGTATCATTCCCTCAGCTGCTCAATTGTCCGAATACTGCAGTTCAATTCGTTAGCAATGACCCATAGACGTTGACCAGCATGGAGACGTACGATAGCTTGCTCCCTCTGATTTCGTGTCAGTCTTGGCATGCTTGCTGCTTTCGGGAAACGAATGATAGGCTGGGTGCCTTTTATAACCAATGAATCAATGTTTTGACCCTGCATCATGCTTTTCATAAGGATGCGTTCGCGAGCATTACCGTGTTCATGAAAAGTGAGTGAGTCCAAACCCTACATGCGATCCTTGTGTTTTCAAAAGTAAGTGGTGTTGTGGGTCAGTGGTATCTTCCTGATGTCAAACTACCTAGAAATGTGATAAAATCCATAAAATCCATATAATCTCAATATCGTTTGTGAAATAAATAATCTTTTACAGTG
>NC_068996.1:53597221-53597468 GCF_001194135.2 Octopus bimaculoides
ATTTTAAATGAATAATATATAGTCTGTTGACTAATTTTTTTCTCGCTAGACCACCGGTAGTAAATTGAATTTCTAAAATTTTTTTGCTACCCTGAGATTTATTATCTATCTATCTATCTATCTATCTATCTATCTATCTATCTATCTATCTATCTATCTATCTGTCTATCTCTCTATCTATCTATCTATCTATCTATCTATCTATCTATCTATCTATCTATCTATCTATCTATCTAATCTAAAACAA
>NC_068996.1:53601752-53603334 GCF_001194135.2 Octopus bimaculoides
CTATCTATCTATCTATCTATCTATCTATCTATCTATCTATCTATCTATCTATCTATCTATCTATCTCTTTCACTCTATCTATTTATCTATACATATGTACATACATACATGTACATACATACATACATACACACATACATACATATATACGTACGTACATACATACATACATACATACATACATACATACATATATGAACACACACACGCACACATATATATAAAATTGATTTAAATATATATATAAAATAGGTAGCCTATTAACAATTTGATTATGATACTAGGCATCAAATTAAATAAGTACCAGTTACGCACTGGAGTCGATGTAATCGACTTAAAACCCTTTGTCTGTTCCTGTTTGTCCTCTCTATGTTTAGCCTCATGTGGACAATAAAGAAATAAATAAATAATACTTTGTTGGGTGCATAAAATCGTAACTGTATGCATGTATGATATTTTGAGTCGGAAATATTTTTGGAAAACTGTCGTATGTAGGTCTTACTACACTTTTAAAAATTGCTAAACCGTTCTACTACACTTTGACAATTTTCATATCTTGGCATCAGAAGCAGCTGGAGATACGGTAATTTAACCAAAAGAACTGGCTATTTCAAGCAAAATTTAATAATAAAAAAACACCATTTGGGCAAATTTAGATATACAACAATTTAACATAATACCAATGATACATACATCCATCCATCCATCCATCCATCCATCCATCCATCCATCCATCCATCCATCCATCCATCCACCGATCCATCTATCCATCCATCCATCCATCCATCCACTTACCCAGCCAGCTAGCCATCCACCCACCCATCAATCCATCAATACATCCATCCATCCATCCATCCATCCATCGATCAATCCATCCATCCATCCATCAATACATCCATCCATCCATCTATAACGGGGAAAGATGTAAACCACTTGATTTGGATAAGTTGAATAGGCGACGATTAATTGCCAAAAGAGAATGATGGCTATGTTACAGGAACAAGGATTTAAATGACTTCAGGTCTGTTGATGATGATGATGATCATCAACTTGATAATAATAATAATAATAATAATAATAATAATAATAATAATAATAATAATAATAATAATAAGAGAGCAGTGCATGCCATCAAAGTGACACTGGGGTAAAATATATGAAGCCCAGTATACCCATCATGACTACCCGTCTGATGAGGATACACCAGGCACATGCATAACAACCATATGTGCGCGACATGGTGATCTCATATCAAGATAAACAGTGCATGACCTCGCAGGTGGGGCCCTGTTAGAATTTTCTTCAGGTCGAGTAGCCCATCTTGCTCAAAAGGTCCCTGAATAAAGGTTGTTTAAGGAACGAAACACTCATGTTTCCAGAGGTGAATTGTCCAAACCCCAAACAATTCCTCTCAACACATGGCTATGATGCTCCCCCACTACTTCTGCTCGTGATCAGAGATGCACATATCGTCAGCCACCAAGGAACATGCTCAAATGGTTAAGGTCAAACAACTGACAAGCAAATTTGTGGTATTGAGCAGAATATTTGCTGTAGCCCATCTTTTATATCAAGAGAAAAC
>NC_068996.1:53603910-53604980 GCF_001194135.2 Octopus bimaculoides
CAAGTTACCTCTATTTCCAGGTCTTTGTATTTTGAAAGTTTCTCCATTTCTTTTAGGGAAACGTTGTCATCTGCTGGTATTGATACATCAATGAGGAAGCAATTATTATTATTATTATTATTATTATTATTATTATTATTATTATTATTATTATTATTATTATTATTATTATTATTATCATTATTATCATTATTATTATTCAGTTGTCTTATTTTTATCACATGCTTTCACTGCACTACCGAACGCAGCTCTGTGTGCCTTAGGTATGTGGTGTGGTTTGTTGTGATGCTCTTATTTTTACTGTATTGAAAGTATTTTCTGTAGGATGTGTGCGGTGCCTAGTAGTGCTATTTTCTGTATGTTATATGTACTCTTTAGTTATGGTGTTTTCGTTATGTATTTGTCTGATTATTTTTTTATCATACCTAATGCAGTCCACTATGATAGGAATTGTTTCTGTTTTTAGATTCCACATTGGAGTTACCTTTATTTCCAGATCTTTGTATTTTGAAAGTTTCTCCGTTTCTTTTAGAGAAACATTGTTATCTGTTGGTATTGATACATCGATTAGAAAGCATTTTTTTCTTAATCTCTGACAACTATATTCGGCCTATTGGTCTTAAATTCTCTGTATATTGGCATATCCCAGTGTATGGTTGCTTTCTCGTTTTCTGTGACCTTTTCTGGCGTGTGCCTATACCATCTTTTTTCTGTTTTCTGCACATTATAAGCTTTGATACTTGGTTGTTATTTATCGTGGGATGCATTTAACATCCAAGTACCAATCTCAAAATCCTAGCTGTCCCCAGCAGAGCAGTTTTTGGGGGTTTGCTCTGCTGTCATGTCAATTCTGATCTCTCTGACATATTTCTCGAACTTGGTTCCTAGTGCTCCGAGTGCCCCTACAACTACTGGAATGACAGACGCTCTCCTCATAGTCCACATTCTTGCAATTTCCTCTTTTAGTAGTCTCTACTTTTCAAGTTATTATTATTATTATTATTATTATTATTATTATTATTATTATTATTATTATTATTATTATTATTATTATTATTATTATTATTATT
>NC_068996.1:53611770-53612922 GCF_001194135.2 Octopus bimaculoides
CATTATTATTATTATTATTATTATCATCATCATTATTATTATTATTAATATTATTATTATCATTATTATTATTATTATTATTATTATTATTATTATTATTATTATTATTATTATTATTATTATTATTATTATTATTATTATTATTATTATTATTATTATTATTATTATCGTCATCGTCAAGGCGGAGAGCTAGCCGGATTGCTACCGCGCTAGTCATATATTATCGCCTGATCGTCGCGCCTTGCTCCAGTTTACGCTTCACCAAACTGGAGCGCATGCTCTTCCGCTTTCTGTGGAAGGGATGCATTCCACTGGTCAGGTGCTCCATTTGCTGTCAACACCCACTGGGCATGCCGTGGCTGTTGATGCACCTATAGGTGCTGCGGCTGCGACATCTCCAGTGTTGCCGTTTGGCTGACACGATTCCCCACAGCTCGTCTCTTTGCCTGAGCTGCAGTCCTGGTTCAAGCGTACACTGAGAATGTACTAGAATGTCGTTAAGCGCTCACAGCCTTCTGTCAGTCGGGCAATGAGGTCAGTGGAAGTTCCAATCATGCTTTCCATTGAGGGCTAGTAGTGGGCAAATGACGTTCTTGGGGTAACTCAGGGCGTCGATAAGAATGAGTTGGCTGGTCTGTTCCAGACCGGAGCCTAAGGATGACTTCCAGAAATCCCTGGTCTGGCAGTGCTACCGGAGTGGTGAGGTGGGGGGGGGGCATTGTCGGTTTGGGATAAACTCTACAGGCATAGAAGTGCTGTCAGATGGGTTTGCACGATGTTTATATGAACCCTCATTGGTTAATTAAGAAAAGATTATTATTACTATTATTGTTCTGTCTTCACGTTTTGAGTTCAAATGCTGCCGAGGTCGACTTTTCCTTTCACCCTTTCGGGGTTGGTAAAGTAAGTACCAGTTAAGCACTGGGGTCGTTATAATCGACTTACTCCCTCCACCAAAATTTCAGGCCTTGTGCTTATAGTAGAAATTATTATTATTATTATTTCTAAGGCGACGAGCTGGCAGAATCGTTAACACGCTGGACGAGATGCTTGGCGGTATTTCACCCATCGCTACGTTCTGAGTTCAAATTCCGCCGAAGTCGACTTTACCTTTCATCCTTTCGGGGTCGATAAATTAATTACCACTAAAAC
>NC_068996.1:53612932-53620832 GCF_001194135.2 Octopus bimaculoides
GTTGGTAAAGTAAGTACCAGTTAAGCACTGGGGTCGTTATAATCGACTTACTCCCTCCACCAAAATTTCAGGCCTTGTGCTTATAGTAGAAATTATTATTATTATTACTCTTATCATTCACAGGGCGGTTAACTGGCAAAATTTCTACCGCGCTGGACAAAAACGCCTAGCGACATCTTGTTTTGAGCTCAAGTTCCGCTGAGGTTGATTTTGCCTTTCATTCTTTCGAGGTCGATGAAATAAGTACCAGTTGAATATGGGGGTCAATGTTGTCGACTGTGCGACTCCTCTAAAATTGCTAGCGTTGTGTAAAAATTTGAAACTAATGATAATTTTGTATTTTAAATAATTTATTTATTTACCACCTACAGAATCATCGACAATATTGCTTTCAAATTTTGACTCAAGACCAGAAATTTCATGGGAGAGGGTAAGTCATTGACATCGACTTTAGTACTCAGTTGGTACTTATCTTATCAACCCCTAATGAATGAAAGGCAAAATCAACATCGGCAGAATTTGAACTCAGAACAGAGTCATCAATAATATATCAATAATAAAAGTACAATTATAATAGTACTTTTCTTTTGAAGTATGACCCTTTCTTAATGAGAAGCGTATGGTATTTATTTAATACAGATTAATTACGTTTAAGGATAAATATGTGTGTATATATATATATATATAATAGTGCATGAATGTAAGTACACGTGAAAGGGGATATGTATGTATAATTAGGGACATATGAATATATACACTTGTAAGTGAAACTATGCTTACAGATTTTATTACTAAGCCTAGCTATAAAAAAATTATTATATATATATGTATGTATGTGTGTATGTATGTATGTATGTATACTCGCGCACGCACACACTTCAAACTCACATGTGTTTTATCTTTTACTTGTTTTAGTTATCAAACTGTGACCATGCTGGGACACCAAATTGAAGAGTCTCTTTTACCCGAACCGCTAAGTTACGGGGACGTAAGCAAAACCAACACCGGTTGCCGAACGATAAGGGGGCATATACAAACACACACGTACGCGCGCGCACGCACACACACACACACACACACACACACACACACACACACACACACACACACACACATACACACACACATACGACGGGCTTTTTCAGCTTCCGTGAACCAAATCTACTCATAAAGCACATAGTAGAAGACACTTGCCCTAAGTGCCATACAGTGGTACTGAACCAAGAACCATGCAGTTAGGAAGCAAACTTCTTACCACACAGCCACGCATGCGCTTAAATATTTTTTCTCTTATTTTTGAGCACTGGTGTGCATGTCTTTTATTTTTAATTATTTGGAATCTTCCTTCGAAGAAGAGGCTGTTTTCTAACAAAGAAACGAAACTCCATCGTTGAAATATTCTTTTCGAATTTGAGGAAAGTCTTACATATTTTTACTGTGCCGCTTACAGAACATATTTCTAATGTATATTTGCAATGTATATTTGGTTGATTTATTTTTCAGAAAACTCTAGCTTATCCAGATTGTCTCTTAGACAATTACAGATAAAATCAAGTACACCAATTGTTATTGGTATAAATGTGAATTTATAATATCTGGATACAGAAACTGAAAGTTTCGGTCCGTATCCATCCTCTTATTCTTTGATTTTCAAACAGATATTTACAACAACAGGATAGCTGACCTCTATGACGGTACATATTTTTTTTACCCATCTCAAACAGGCCGGATTAAGACCCAAAGAAGCCCTAAGCACTTAAAAGATTTTGGTGCCTCCATATATAATTCGAAATGTAAACAATAACAAACCAATAAACGAAACAAAACAATAAGAGGGAAAATAATGTTTATTTTTGTATAATTCCACTTTATTTAGATTTGAAAAGTTTCCTCTTATCTTTTTTAATTGCAATGTCTTTGACCAGATCCTTAATCTTAAGTAGCACATCTGCATCTATACTTAGTAGAGATAAAGGCATCCTGAATATTATTTTAGCAAGTTTCAAGTGATTTCTTTTGTGCCGTAAACCATTTCCCATTTCTCTGGTGCTCCCTCCTTCCTTCCCTTCATGCTCTAAGGATGTGCTTATTTTGCTTAATGGTTAATCCAGCACTGATCCAGCCTGTAATGTTCACACTTGACAGATGATTTGATGGGGATATTCCACCAGTATTCTTTGTGTTGGTGTTTGTGTACGTATTCAATAACTGAGAAATTCTCTATATTCATTCTGGGTCAGTCTGTATTCCAGATGGCATTGTATATTGTTTTTGCGATAGCATCGTCTGAAGCATAGGGTGGTAGCACACTGATGGCATTTTGGGACAGCTGCTAATCACATATGTGATGTCTTCAACACAAATATGACACAATCTGCATTTACGGTTGCATCTTGGAACTCCAAGGACGTCATTCTCTTTTGTTGATTAGATAGAAATCTCCTGTTCTTGCATTGCAAATGCATAGCCTTCGAACTGTGATGTATGTATGTATGTATGTATGTGTGTGTTATGTGAGTACGTATGTATGTATGACGTATGTATGTATGTATGTATGTATGTATGTATGTATGTATGTATGCATGCATGTGTGTGTATATGTATGCATGCATGTGTGTGTCTGTATGTGCATATGTATGCATGGATGTATGTATGTGCATACAATGGTTCCAGAAGATATAGAAACCCTCGCCTCAGATCGAGTTGGATGGCGAACAAGGGTGTGGAGTGGAGTGAAAGCGTTTGAAGAGGCCAGGATGATGCAAGCAGGGCTCAAGAGATATTTAAGGAAACATGTAAAGACTGAGAAGGTGAATGACAAGGACCTTTTTGTGTGCACAGTCTGTGACAGACCATGTCTGTCCTTGGCTGGCCTCAAATCTCACCTGCGAACCCATGGAAAACAAACCTCATCCAGCTATTCTGATTATATGTCTGTGCACACGTTTGAATGTGGTGAGTGCCAGAGGGCTTGCAAATCCAATGGGGGTCTTAAAAGACATGTTAAGATTCACAATGAGCAGAACTTACCTGCAGGTTTTGGTAGTTCAAATCAGAGGTGCAATCTGTGTGGGTGTTTTTTCAAAACATTGTCTGGTTTAAAAAGCCACATCAGATACCATGAAAGGGCTAAGGTGTAGGTACAGGAGGTGGTCAAACTCTGTGTAAGGAGTAGACAACCACCATGTGCATATGTATGTGTGTATGTATGTTTACATATGTGTAAATATATATGTATATGTATACACGCACACAATTTCTTGAATTAAGAAATCATAAGATTACATAATTTTGTGAAAAAGCGTTCGCATATATATAATTAATTTTAAGAGCCATTACGTTGTTATAAATTCGTAATTAAACTGAAAAATGTGGGCGACTTTCAGTTTGCAGAGATTCTGAAGCTATTTCATGGAACGTCGTCAACAGACACATAAACCAATTTTCTCTCATTTGAAATCCAGTAACACGTTTTTAGAAATAACTTGATTTCTATTCTTTAATTACGAATTTTTAAGCTTTTATACGAAATTAATTGCCTGTGATAATACTGGAAATATTATAAATAATAGATGATTTTAGGTGAAATCAGCAAATTTTCTAGTAAAACCTCACTTTGAGAAAAAACAGACATATGAGTAGAGGCACTAAAAATGTTTTCCGAATGGGTATTTTTCCCTTTTATTTTTAATTTTTTTAGAGACATAAAATCATTTGAAGATAGGAATATATAAAGATCAATATATTAACAAAGCAGATACGTCCATCGAGAAATCTGCTAACTTTTCTTCGTGAAAGTGACACGCAGATGTTTCAATGTCTCAATGAAAACACTTAATAAGGAGAGTATGCCGTGTACGAGTGAAAGATAGAAATAAAGAGATACAGAAAGAAAGCGACCTTGACAGATAGAATGGGAGAAAGGGAAAATGAATGAAAACGATGGAAAGTGATTGAATGAGTGAAAAAGAAAGAGAGGGGGAATGAGAGAGAAAGAGGGAGAGTATATAAGAGATGTTGAGGAATCGTCTGTGAAGCTTTGAAGCCAACAGCTTCAGTCTAGTTTATTGTCATGTAATGATGCTCAAAGCTATACAATCGTTGGTTCATCGTCCAAATGTCTCGGTGGTTCTTCTTCCACCACTATCATTTGTTTGTGCTCCCCTAAATTTTCTAGAATATTTCTTCAAAACTATTCTATGTATCCATCTCACTTCTATATTTCTCAATATTGTTTTTTTTTTGCCTCATCACGATGTGTTCAACTTTCCTCTCTCTAATCCTAATCCAGTTTAAAGAAATACGCTACTCTCTACTCTAACTCCAAGGAAAAACTGTTTTAAACTGTACCAATTGCAAGTCCGTTACTTCCAACTTCCAAAAAAAAAGTAACGTAAACAGTCGTAAATGACTACTCCCTGTAATCTCTTGGAATCCTTTTCATTTTTAAAGACTAGCTTTCCGTTCACTCACATATGTTGCTCTCCAAAGCACCACATACAAGGATCTCGTACTCTCGAGAGTGTGAGGAGGGGCATATGTTTTACAACGAGGATTCGACTATTGTTCATGCATCTGTTATAGAAAAGCTGCTTCTCAGACAGACTTCTTATACTACACTGCCGTATGGTTGATTGGCAAACTCACCTCACATTCTCTAACGAGTTCTCATGGCAACATTCGTCTATAACACATCGAAAGTGTGCCCTAAAAGACTTGATTTTCTTTCAGGGTTTTGAACATTTTGCTACCTCCCATTAAGAGAAAAGCGAGATTACCGTCAGATTATTTCTCATATATCTTGTTACAGAACAGCCACTTCGCACGTTAACTTTATAAAGTACATTAAAGGAAAGAAAAAAAATTAGTTCATAAGATTATTAATGTTTCACTCACAAAAATGCCAACGCTAGGCTTTCATTTATACTCACGGGTTGCAGCGTTCCTTTTCCTGCTGTAGTAAATAGTTCCTCCTGTTCCTCTTCGGCCCAAGCCTTATCAATGCATCTGTCTCTCTTCCAGTTACCCTGAGATCTTAAATTGCTGGGCATTCCGTCTATATTTGTCTTTCCTCCCAAATACGAAACTCCGTGGAAGTTTAGGTTAATCTTCAACTGCATTGACCTCACTACTTCAGGGTGGGATAGTTTGCAAATATTTTTCTTAACAGTTTCTTCCCATGGGACTACTTTTCTAACATGTGTTCCCGCTAGTCACTAATTTAAAAAAAATTAAGCCAAAGATTAAATGTAAGACGGCTGTCTATCCAGAAATAATTGCTTTTTTATGTTTTGAATTGATTTAAAATTGAAGAAAGGATAATTATTTATGTATATATATATATATATCAGTTGCTTTTTGATATAAGACTACAGCTGAGCAAAATGCTTAGCGGCATTTTGTCTGACTTTACGTTCTGAGTTCAAATCCTGCAGAGTTTGACTTTAGCTTTTATCTTTTCGGGGTCGATAAAATAAGTACCAATTGAGTACTGCGGTCAATATAATTGATTATTTTCTTCCCCCATCCATGATTTCAGGCCAAAAGAGAACACTGGCGCAAGATTCACTACAGTAAATGACATCACTGCCAGGTCAACGAAAACAAAAACTGATGTGAATACATTTTCGCGTCTAAGCAGCGTCAAAACAGTAAAGCAGCAATCAAACAATAAAACATTCGGTGACGACGACGACGACAACAACAACAACAACAACAACGACGACGACGACGACAACAACAACAACAACAACAACAACAACAACAACAGCAACAACAACAACAACAACAACAACAACAACAGCAGCAGCAGCAGCAGCGACAACAACAGCACCGATAATAAGGAAGTGAAACTTAGGGAAGGAAAGAAAATTTTAAAAGAAACGCGAACATCACCACCGCCTCCGCTGCAGCCACTTAAGTAGCAAAGAGTACTACGATGGAGATTTCTTTTGTGATTGCTGCGAGAAGTTTGGAAGATTTCCTCATAGACGAAGAAGCATTGAAATTGGTCAGAACAATTATTAAAAGAAATGGAAGAAAAGTAGACCTAAACCCTCCACCCGACATAATCGAAAATATCTTGAGATGCACGGTTACATACCATTGCATCGGAGTAGAATCGCGCCGCGAGGAAAATGATTCTTTGAACCAAATCCCAAAATGCTTTAGGTGAATGTGAGAAAAGAAGTTTTGACAATTGAAGTAAGATTTGAGACTGAAGAAGAAGCCAGGTGTCATTCCGCGATGACTTTGAGGAATGAAGACTTCTTAATCCTCAACTATCATGGCAAATCCTTGCTAAAGTTAGGGTGGTGAACGTGCCGCCAGAAATATCCATCACCTGGTTAGTGGCGGCCGTATTGGCAGGTATAGAAGACAGTGACTATTTTAGAGGTTAAAAAAGTACCTTAACAAAAGTAGTCAGGTATAGGTATGGAACTAATCTTACAATGTAAGCAAACCTATATCGACGAGCTACCTGACCTAATAGATCTTCCGTATGGCGCTCATCTGTTAGTAGGAAGTAGAAAGCCAAGATGACACTTATGTGGAACTGTGACTCACTTAAAAACTTTCTACCCCCAAACAAGAAAATAAAACCCCCACTGCTGCCAACACTACAAACACCAAAAAACACAGAATCATGTGGACGTACTCGAGACTCCTACACCCATACCCACACCTAAACCAAAACAACGAAGAAGTTTACTCCCGGCTGCCACAGAAAAGCAAGCCTGTCCTGAACCCCTGACCCCCAAAACCACAACAGCAGCAATAGCATGAAGAACAGACCGCACAATGCATCCCTGGTTATTAATCAAAATGTCCTCAATTCACGAAAAATTCCCATGTAGTGTGGGGATTTAAAAAAAATATCAATTGACAAAAGGCTTTTGGAAGGGCCTTTTAAAAAACATTTGCAAATAGAGAGGCCCGGAACTTCTGGGCCTCTCTAAAATCAAGATGAGTGACCTTCTCTTTTTCATGCTCTGACTAGAATGAGTGTTGAGAGTGTGGTGTGTGAAAGGTCACTTGCTCAACGATCTCAGGTCACTTATGAGCACCTTGACTACCCAGAAACTTCCAATTGTCTGCTGACAGGTATCGACTGGATTTTCCTGATGTGCCAGTATGGATATGGATAACTACAATGGGTCATCCAGATCATATTTAGAAAGAGTATTGTTAGATCAAAGGATAAGGATAGCGTAGGTTGTTCACAATTTAAATTGGTCGGCTACACAGATCCCAAATTTGTGATATGCACAGTCGATTTAGATAAGACTCGTAGATAGGGACCCGGTTACTGAAAGTTGAATGCGTCCTTACCGGCTCACAAAGACTACAGGGAGCGAATTAGCGAGCAAGTTAAGCGGCAGTTGACGGGGGCAATCATCAATAACCAGTGGTGGATCGCCCTGAAGAGGTCGATTAGAGTAGAATTGATAACATTTAGTAATGGTTTAGCAATAGAAAGGAATAGATTAAAGGGAGAACTAGTTAGCAAACTATTAGAGGCAATTAGTAAAGGCATCGCGACCGACGTGTTAGCGGCGACAATGGCCCTTGACCATTTCTTTGAGGCGAAACACGAAGGGTGCGTTGTCAGAGCTAAGGCTCATGCGCTAAAACAGGAGGGAACTAAAGCCGTCCGATAGACCCGAACGGTAGAAACGCGACGTGGCAACAAAAATCCACAATCAGGTCTTTGACGGATCAGGACGATGCGTGCTACACGGTTCCGAGCAGATGTATGCGCCTTTCAAGCAGCATTTTGCACGTCATTTGTACCTCGACGGCCTACCGCTGTCCTCGGTAGCGGACTCGAGATTCTGCAAAAAGCCGATAACAGCCACTGAAATATTGGAGGCGATGAGTGATTGCACAAGCTGCCTAT
>NC_068996.1:53621753-53624563 GCF_001194135.2 Octopus bimaculoides
GCCAGATTTTATCCAGAAATGGGCAGAGAAGTTGTCCCTGAATGGTCGGCAGAGGTGGCGAATGTCTACATCGCCTCCGTCATCTTTTATCGTCTGGCCGTCGTGCCTTGTTCCAGTTACTTCTTGATTAGTTTGGAACATCTCTTGTTTATTTTCTTGTGAAAGGAACCCGTTCCGATGGTCAGACGGTCAACCTACTACCAGTTTCCTCTGCGTGGCGGCTTACGCATGCCATGACTTTTGACGTGCAGGCATGCACTAAAGTTGCGTCACCTGTAACGGTTTCTAGACGATGAACGTGTGTGGGCCCTGTTTATGAGACACGTCTTTTCGAAGCTCGTCTCTTTGACGGAGCTGCAATTCTGGATGAGAGATAGACCGAGACTGAGCACCTGGTACCTAGAATATCGTCAGGTGCCCACTGTCCATTACCTGTCGGGTAATAGGATCAGTGGATGTTTCACTTTAGCTATATATAAAGAATCAACAGCGGTGAAGTGCGACGACGTCCTCGGGGAGACCCCGGGCGTCGATGAAAACGAACTAGTTAGTCTGTACCAGTAGACTTGAAGGTCGAGAACTATTATGGATATTTTCGAGATGTCTTTGATTTGGCAGTGCTACCGGGGGTGGGGAGTGCTACCGGTTCGAGATAAACTCTACAGGTACGGATGTGCTGTTAGACGGGCTTGTCTGAGGTGCGCGAAGAGCGACGAAACCGCTCAGCATGCATGCATTCTTTCAGTGTCCGGGCATTGCTGATTTGTGAAATTATACCGAACAGCTGTTGTCGCATGTGGGACGGATCCGTCGGTCGGCCGAGTTCATAGTGAGGATTTCCCCACCGCCCTCCTTTAATCGGACCGGCAAGGTAGTTGTCCTTTGCCTAGTGGTTGTGGCGGAAGAGGTTGTATAGTGGACAAGGCTGGAAGGAATGAGGACAGAGACATTACTCTTTGGTGGAGCCCTCATCAATTTTTGAAAGTTTCTTTTGGAAAAGAAAGTGAGGGCGGAGAGGGAGGTGCTGTCCTCGGGGGAATTTATTAAAAAGATGGGTGGAAGTTGCGAAAATGGCAAGAGTGGACTTGTGAGTCGGAGGAAAAGAGTTGGAGATGGCAGTTGTCCTAGATATTCAGGGAGATCTTGGATGGTGGGGTTCTTCAATTATTCCTAGGGGCCCTCTTGTAGCATTCCCGTTAACAACTTCCACACTAATGGTAAGCAAGTGATTGGTCTATAATTGCTAGCTGTATTACCCTTGCTTTTAACTTTCATAAGGAGTATTGTTCTCCCTCTAGTAATCCAATCTGGTATTATTCCTCCATTAAGGCAATCCTGAAGTTGTTCCCTCAGCTTCCCATATAAACTACTAAATTTCTTCAGCCAGTACCCTTGAACTAAATCTAGTCCTGGGTCTTTCCAATTCGGCATTTTCCCTAACATTACTCATTAATGCACTATTTAGTCTAAGATCTGGCTGCTTCTCACTCACTACTTCTTCCCTCACTTTCTTCGTCTCCATTATGATTATCCCAGATAATACTCCAGAACTTTCTAGCTTCTTTTGCATTAGGTTTCTCATCTTCAGTACTTCGTTCTCCATTATTTATTTATAAAATTTCCTCAGATTTGTCTCAAATAATCTATACTTTTGATATTGATCTATTCCTTTCTGATATCTGGAAGGCTTACCTACCGCTGCTATGATATACTGTTTCAACTCTTCTGTGGCTGTCCCAAATCTTTTCTTTTTGACTAAGTATCTTTTCTCAAGAGAAGATTTGAATCTTGTGTTTCCTAATTCTACTCAGATATTATCTTAAAGTCTTGACTTTATTTTGTAATCTCCTTTCCCAGATTTGCTCTTTTCTAATCTTTCCTTGTGGAATATCTAATTTTCTAGTAACTACTACCCCTCCGACATAAATCAATAAGTTAGTGTCTCTTATATTTTTAATATCTATCCTACTGATAACAGAATCTACTTTCCTAGTCATAACCAGCAGCTTCCTTCTGTTGGTGCCTTTTAATCCTGGCAATCTTCTTCTTACTTCTTTACTCATTACCTCCTGCAACTCATCTAAAACCTTCTGATCTTCCTCACTTAAATCACTTAAATCGCTGTTGCCAGTTGTCCCTTCCTTATTGGTAACGCTATTATCATTTTTTCCCTTAGGTTCTTCTTTGGTTTGAGTCGTATCTCTTATATTGGTATTTGTCTTTCCTACTGCCTGGTCCTTCTTTTCCAGTTCCCATGCGATCTCTTCGACCTCCAATTCTGTCATCTACTTTCTTCTAATAGCACTAGCTTGATGTACTAATCTCTGCCCAGTCACTTTAAACATACCCTTCTCTACCCAAAGTGTTAGCATCCATTTTCTATAGCCCCTTCTTTTAGGTTCACTTTCTAAGTAACACTGTATCACTATCCTGTTTCCTTCGCTGGTCCACTTCCTTCTCCTTACTCTATTATCTGCTGATGCTGTCTTAGGATAACAGCTGTGGTCAGCCTGCATCTTTACTGAACTACTGCCGCGCGAGAGACCCACCGTTAAAGGTCCAGCCTCATTTTCGCTGTTACAATCAGATTTTCTACAGAAACTCCTGTCTCTCATAAACTGAGCTAAGGCAACGTTCGTCACCGTCGTCGTCACCGTCGTCGTCACCGTCGTCGTCACCACCATATTTTTCGACAGCTGAAAGTTTCAGGCAACTTTCAATTGCATCACCTGTTGCACCTTTGTGCTGGTGGGGTGGGGTGTGTTACATTATTTATGGTGGGGGAGATTGTATTGCATCAGTTTTGTTAT
>NC_068996.1:53625404-53629353 GCF_001194135.2 Octopus bimaculoides
TATATATACTCCATATAAGAAAAATCGTTCGGTTTTCTGAGATGGCTTACATTAAAACATAGTTTTCTTTCATTGTTTTTGCGGGTTCTTAATTCCTGTTTAGTGATAGTTTCACATTTGATCTATCTTCCCGGCACCTCGCTGTCACACGTCCAAGCTGTTTGCCTGTTGTCGTTGTCGTTGTTGCTGTTGTTCGTCCATCGATACGTCACATTGGCACATCGCTTCGAAGTTTTGTTGTTTTTCATATTGCTACACATTGCTACACATTGTACATTTGTTATCTTTACTTCGGTAAGCTAATTAGGATCTTGGGGAGACTGCTAGTTTTTCTACCTCTTTAGCCCTTTGAGGATATTTTGGTGTTTGTTTTGGAATATGACACTCCTCATTTTTTGCTAAAAACCATGGCGAACGAGAATTGTCCGTCCTCTGAAAGCAACAGCTGGTCATCTGGAAAAGAGAACAGCCAAGTCGTAAAAGACAGTGACTGCCCTAGCAGCAGCAGCAGCTGCAACAGCAACAACAACAATAACAACAACAATAACAACAATAGAGTACTTGAAGCCTATGAAAGCAATTTTTCCTTGCTTTTAACATCCCCTTCGCCATCGCAGTAACAAAAGAAATAAATGACAAAAAGCAAACAACACAAGCGAAAACACTGCCACTACCAATTACAGCAGAACCCCCCCCACACACACACACAAAAAACTCTGCAAGATTTTCCCCTCCGTGTTCGGAGCAATCAAATATGTCCTGCGGTGAGGAGAAAGAGGAGGACTCTAAGTAACAAAAGATTTGCAGATCAAAGAAAAGAAAAATAAACAAAGTAACACTGATGCCAACACATAAGACTGGCAGGGATGACCATAGTGGAGAGACACCATCGAAAAGAAATTCTCAGATACCGCCCTCCCCCGCCAACAGCAACCATACCAGAACCGAAAATAACATCACCTCCATTACTGTTACCACCACCACCACCACTATCATAGATATCATCATCACAAGAACAACACAGTTCACACACACAACTTCCAGATCGCACATCTCAACACAGCAGAAGTCAAACATTTTGAACTACCCACATCAATAGACACCAACAATAAAAACAAACAAAACAAATGAATCACATTGAACTTATCACATCAAGAAACAATGCACCAACTCATATTAAAGTCATATAAATATCACAACATACATACACCATCAAAACAAAATACCCTAATGGAGTAGGGTATATAAAGAACTGCTCGTGGAAGCATCCACACATAGGACGGAACATCCATCCCTATTCGCCAACTAAATTACTGTAGGTAGACGTTTACGCTTCTATACTTCGATCTAACATGACCTTGCTCAGGGTAGGCAGCATAAATACACGTGACCTGAGGTCGCCTTGGCAACAAGGTATCTACTCAACGACATCTGATCACTAAGTGTAGGTGTAGTGGCCATCAGTGAAACCAGATTCACCGGCCAACAAGCTTTCTTGTCCATTTTCGGTGGATACGAGACATATTTATCTCCATGTCAACCGGGAATGGGAGGTGGAACGGCGTTGTTGTTCCAGATAGGCCTGAATCTCAAGATAAGAAATATCTTCATGGGCTCAGACGGTGGTGGGTCCTAGACGTGAACAGTAGCGACGAGTATGCCTTCAGACTGGTGACTGTTTATGCTCCGACAGGAGCACGACATCCGGCATTATTCAGACGCCTGGAGGTTTTCCTAAGAACGCCCCGACCTTTAGTCTTAGTGGGTGACTGGAACGCCGTCTTAGAGCCACGTTTAGACTGTGTGAGGCTAGCGCATAGAAGAGGGGGTAGTAAAAGTCTCAGAAACCTGCTCAGACATTTCCAACTGTCTGAGAGGTATCGACTGGATCTTTTAGATATGTCACTGTGGACGAATCGCATCGAGTCATCCAGGTCGAATCTAGAGAGAGTATTCTGTAGGACAATAGATAAAGATAGTATAAATTCACTTTTCAAACTGGTCGACTATACAGACCACAAATTGTGATTTGTAAGGTCGGCCTAAATAGACTTAGAAGGCTACTGGAAGTTGAATGTGTCACTTTCAGCGTGCCAAGCTTACAGAGATTGGATCAAAGAATTAGTTAAGTGGGCGTTGACGGGGGAAATCGTCAATAAGAAGTGGTGGTTTGCTCTGAAAAGGGTAATTAGAGTAGAATCAGTTAGGTTTAGTAAGGCAATAGTGATAGAAAGGAGTAAAATAGGTCGACTTTTCTTTTCATTTTTCATCTTTTCAGGGACGATAATATAAGTACCAGGTGAGCACTGGTGTCGATATAATCGATTTGCGCCCTTCCTTAAAACTGCTGGCCTTGTGCCGAAATTTGAAACCAATATATACTACAATCTTTCAGAATAGATCAATTGATTAAACATAGTTTTCGTACTTCAAATGTTTATTTATTGATGTTTTTATTTCTATTTTCTTATTTCTTTTTTTCATTGTTTCACTTTACAATCTGTGTTGCCTTTGTAATAGAGTCTATACAAGACACATTTTAGGTAAGCAACTATTCATGTGAAGAGAATAACAATTTATCTAAAAAAATACCGTTAATACTTATTCTAAGTGGGAATTTTGCTTTTTTGAAGTTCATATAATGTTTTGCTAATGGTATGGCTACCAATGGAAATGGCATCTGTCACACGGTGATTGCTGTTTGGAGCTAAACCACATGGCTACACATGGGAACTCAGCTCGGTGAACACAACAACCAGCGAAGGATTGCTGATGTAAGAACAGAAAAAAAAAGACCACGCATATAACACACACACACACACACACACACACACACACACACACACACACACACACACACACACACACACACATTATTTCACAAGAAGTATTTTTTCTTATTGGAGTATCAAACCCTGAAACTTTATTCGGTCATTATGTAACATGCTTTGGTGAAATTATAATCTCCCTTTTAAATGTTACTTCTATTGTCTTTTCTTTGGTATTTTAAAGTGAACACAGATCTGAATGTCATATTTTTATTTAGCATTTCATTGTGTGATTAAAGGTCAACAGAGGCGTAAAGAAAACTATTGACATCACTGACATAGTTTCGCCGAATGCCCTACTCACTCTTAAGTTTCACTTACATTTAATGTTCCTACATGTCTGAAGCCAATAATTATGCTACAGAGAGAGAAAGATAGATAGATAGATAGATAGATAGATAGATAGATAGATAGAGAGAGAGAGAGAGAGAAAGATAGAGAGAAAGAGAAAGAAAGAGATAGAGAGAAAGAAAGAGATAGAGAAACAAAGAGATAGAGAAACAAAGAGATAGACAGACAGAGAGATAAGGGAAGATAGATAGATAGATAGATAGAGAACGGTATTTTATTAGATTTCTGACTCTAGACAAAACTGTGTATAATAAGAATAAAGAATCAATTTGTCAAGAATCAAGCCGTAATGTCGTAATCAAATCCTATTTGTAACATTATAAAATACCAGAATAAAATTTTGTTAGTTTTAGACAAGAAATTTAGTGATTAATAAGTGTTCAATAATATTCTAAACATCAAAGCATTAAATGTTGACGCACACAGTGTTGACAAATGTGGGTGTCAGGAACTTTAAAAAAAATGAAGCAAAAAAAAAAAAAAGAAGAAGAAAAAAGCTGCATCGGCGCAATCTTCAATGCTGTAATCTAACATAAAAAAAAAAAAATTTCCGATGGAAATAATTAAAGATGGATGTAGGTCAAAGGCAGGCAACTTATCTCGTATGCCCGAATGTTCTTTTGCTGACATCGAATATAAGGATAAAATTTTGTCGAAGTTTTCAGAGGTGAAGCACGATTAATGGAAACCACGAAGGAAAGAGCAGGTGTCCAGTCGACATGCTCGCACGGAATCCAAACTTGTGGGTATTGAGAGAGAAAGGAATCGTC
>NC_068996.1:53629823-53632649 GCF_001194135.2 Octopus bimaculoides
AAAAAAAAATAATAACTCAGAAAAAGAAAGACAAAATTTATCGTGAAAGCAACGTTAGAATTTCATTAGACCCAGAGCTCTCTCTTCTCTCTGCTCTCTTCTCTCTGCTCTCTTCTCTCTGCTCTCTTCTCTCTGTTCTCTTCTCTCTGCAAGATGTTTTCAGTTCGTGTTATTTCGTTACAGTTGTAAAAACCATATCCCTCTTTGGATGATCTGCTGAAAGATGACTGGAAGTTTCCATGCCAACAAGAAGATTAGGAATCAGAAATAGAAAGAAAAAGATGGAGACAGAGCTAGATAGACTAATAAATAGATTAAATAGAGATCAAGAGAGAGAAAGAGTGGAGGGAATGAGTGTAAATAAATGTAGATGGAGTGAGATGTAAATGGATATAAATAGTCCATTCATAGCACTCGGCGTGCTACTACGGCAGTCTCTGCTTCTCTGCTGATTGATATCACTTGACTGGGTGACCATTCTTTAATTGGCATATCCTGACATAATGAATTTTCAAGTGGCAATACCTAGGGGTGGAGCGCAGCGTGAAGCTAGAACACACTCATTTTCCCGATACACTACTACGATCTGTTTAGTCATTGTAGTGTTCGTTCATTTTTGAATATGGTGTATATCATTTTTTTCTCACAAAAGTATTGCAGTAATAATGCATTATACAGATACATATACTATGTAATCATACATATACTTATGTTATTCTAATTGTACATATTTTCTTTGTGGCGATTCTCCAGATTGAGCAAACTTGGGTAATGATTATTCAGCGGAGCGTTTCAGGGTGACAACTCGTCAGGTGATTCCGCCGGCTGCATACCTACCAGAAACGTACCTCCACTCCGCTACTCGTCACTCCGACTACATCTCGTCATCCAGATTCTGAACTAACTATTTCACTACATCTCGTCTCCTCCTCCTCAGAAAGTTAACCCTCAACTCACGTTTTGCCCCCTTTTCTTTTCCTTACTTTTCTCTGAAGGTGTCCAAAAACTGAATATAAACCATTCTCGTCACCATTATCAACCGCACCAACTTGAATTGGTCATGAGAACAACCCGTTCCTCTTGAATAAGTCATAAACAACAACAACAACAACAACAACAATTACTTCGACAGATTTAGACAAATTGGTAGAGGCGTGGCTGTGTGGTAAGAACGACATGGTTCCGAGTTCACTCCGACTACGCGGCACCCTGGGCAAGAAGTGCCTTCTAGTATATCCTCGGATCGACCAAAGCCTTGGTAGACGGAAACTGAAAGAAGCCCATAGTATATTTGTGTGTGTGCGTGTGTATGTCTGTGTGTATTTGTGTGTGTGTTTTTCATCCAATACCGCTTGACAACCGGTGTTGATGTGTTTACGTCCCTGCAACTTCCCGATTCGGCAAATACAAAACTGATAAAATAAGTACCAGGCTTTTAAAAAACCAAGTAGTGGGGTCGATTCATTCGACAAAAATTTCTTCAAGGCGGGACCCTAGCATGGCTGCAGTCTAATGACTGAAACAAGTAAAAGATTAAAAAAAAAAAAAAATAATAAACATTTCACTCTCCATTAATTACGATGAATTTAAGACAATAACATCTTTCCTTTAAGAAATTATTTTGCTAGTTTTTGTTTTGTGTTCAGTTACTTTAAATTTTGATCAGCGAAATTTAGAACAACGTTATTCAGTATCACTTTTCCCTGCGTTTGTTTAGAACAATATTTGTTAATTAGAGGATGTAATAAACTTTTAAGAGATTTCCCATTTCGATATAGGTTGAAATATTTCGAAAACCGTTCAGAAAACAGGATAAATTGATATGAAATACGTAGAAATATGTCAGAATTTCGGATATTTAATAAATAGTTTTATTAAACAGCGTATTGCGGTCTCTTATGTTAGAATTACTTCACTACTTGTTGCAAATATTTAATAATGAAACGTGCTAAATTTATCTCGGTTAACTTGTTAAACTTTGAAATGCTTCACTTGTAGTAGAACGCAAGAGGCCTTAATCTGATGGGAAATTAAATGTATTTTCGTTGAAGTATCCTAGCCTAGTTGGAAGCACTGCATAGCCTATTTTTCGAATACCTTTCTCACGACACCACTTTTTATTTTACTGTTTGTTTTATTTTAACCAACATTCCTCGAATAAATGTTTGTTTAAAATCAGCGAAACAAATTACACACTATGTGACATACAGCTGCCAGAGGGTTTATTTATTCATTGAAGTAAGCATTTTTAGAATATATGAGTGATATTAGTCTATCTATGTGAAAGTGGTGTCACTAAGAGGATCGGAGAAAAGAATCCAAGCTGGCATTTCACTATCGGTTGTTTTATAGTAATAGTCGAAATCCTGATTAGAAGTTGCCTAAATATATATTGAGGAGAAAACCATTTAAACAATTTACCATTTTCGAGAAATCAACCGAATAAAATTCGTAAACATTGACCACGTTATGTTATGTATGTTTGTGCGTGTGTATGTGTGTGTGTGTGCGCGTATGTGTGTGAGTGTGTGTGTTTGCGTGCGTGTGTGTGTGCGTGTGTGTGTGTATGTATGTATTTATGTAATATATATATATACACACACAAACACACACACATACACACACACACACATACACACACACACACACACACACACACACACACACACACACACACATATATGCATGTTTCTATGTGTATGTATATACATACATGTACATAAATATGTATTTATGTGTGTGTATATATATATATATATATATATATATATATATGCGTGTTTCTATATGTGTATGTATATACATATATGTACATAAGTATGTATT
>NC_068996.1:53633856-53635386 GCF_001194135.2 Octopus bimaculoides
CCAGGTTTCTAGAACGTATGTGATTCCCCGCACTCAGCAGGGCGGGACGCCAGTCCATCGCAGCGCTACTCAAGAAACAGGAAGAAAGAGTGAGAGAAAGTTGGTGCGAAAGAGTACAACAGGGGTCGCCCCCCGCCCCCCTGTCGGAGCCTTGTGGAGCTTTAGATGTTTGCGCTCAATAAAACACAACGCCCGGTCTGGGAATCGAAACCGCGATCCTCCGACCGCGTCTCCGCTACCATAACCAATGGGCCATTGCGCCTACACACACACGCGCACACACACACACACACACACACACACATGTGGTAAATGAAAGATGGAAAATAGAATATACGAGAATTTTTATTACTAATCACAACAATTGTTTCGACACATCTAGCATCGATTCCGTGAAAGTGACCGTGCTTTACCAGTAACCATTCATTTTATTATATATATATAGATATATGTATAGCCAATTTGAGGATGTAATATCCACCTTAAGGATTATAAAATCCAGAGATCAATTGGTGTTATCGATTATATATTGGGAGAACTCTCTCAATATATAGGGATAAACTGTCTAATGTACATTTATATTAATATAAGAAAATGGATAAAAAATATATTGTGGATACTTATTTCATTTGTATCACAATAAAAACATAGCAAATATTTAATACAAATAAAATTTAAAGGAACATAAAATAATCATAAACAAAAGTGCCTACACATGTTTCAATTTGGTCATTAGGTAAACAGTGCTTCGGATCCGCAAGATTCGAACCATGTCAAGAGTTACTGACGTAAAAATAACGCAATGTGACCAGATATCTTCAGGGCTTGCCTCTTGTAAAAGGCTAATGCTTACATATTTTTTCAGAGGAGTTCAAATTGGTGGTAAAAAAAAAGCATACTAAATATGATAGATAAGGACCACTTGTTCATATGTTAAGTATCCAAGTGATGTAAACCATCAATGACCAAATTGAAACATGTGTAGGCACTTTTGTTTATGCTTCTTTTATGTTATTTTATGTTCCTTTAAATTTTATTTGTATTAAATATTTGCTATGTTTTTATTGTGATACAAATGAAATAAGTATCCACAATATATTTTTTATCCATTTTCTTATATTAATATATATTGCTAAGACCCCCGTCGGTCATGACTGATCATGAGATTTCCCCTAGAAAGTTACCCACCGAGGCACAAGTCCGGGCTAGGTTGTTTATGGAAGACCAGCGGTCGCCCATGCATACCGGCCTCCCCTCTCCATACCACTGATCTTATCCAAAGGAAAGGCAAAGGGGCCGATGCAGCTTGGCACCTGTGACGTCGCAACTTTTCTACAGATGTGTGAAATGGAGCAACGTGAAATAAAGTGTCTTGCTCAATAGCACAACACATAGCGCGGTCCGGAATTCGAACTCACAACCTCATGATCGTAAGCTCGACGCTCTAACCACTGAGCCATGCATAAAAATCCAAATTTACAGGTAAAAACTCAATTAAATTCAATTTATTAAAAATTAAAATTAAATTAA
>NC_068996.1:53635813-53640270 GCF_001194135.2 Octopus bimaculoides
ATATATATATAGATTAATGGTACAACAAGACACCAATATTTACTGGAAATAGCAGTCAATACAGTTACGACGCTATAGTAAAGCTTCAATATGTATATTACTATCAAAAACGTGTGAGGGCAGCAAACATAAAATTTTTTGTCTTACTTCTAAGAAGAGCATTATATAAATGGACAACCCAGAATCGGATAATCCAGTACCTAGGTTTCGGACTCTTCAAATACGTTTGTCATCGTAAATCTGATTAGTCTTCATCAGCTGCATTTACCTCGACAACATTCCAAATGTTGCCACATCAATGCCAAGTATACTCGCCCGAACGCTTAGTCGTTAACAGATCGAGGACAGTGAAAAAATTTTCAATGAAAAATAAAACATTGCAATACAAATGTGTATACACACACACACGCATATATATATATATACCACGAGCTTCTTTCAGTTTCCGTCTACCAAATCTACTCACAAAGCTTTGGTCAGCCTGAGGCTAGAATGTTCAAGGTGCCACGCAATGAGGCTGAACCCGGAACCATGTGGTTGGGAAGCAAGCCTCTTACCACACAGCTACGTCTGCGCCCACGCCACGCAGCCACGCCCGCGTCTATGCCGCACAGCCACGCCTGCGCCTATGCATAAAAATGTACCGATAATTTGTGTGACAGATTATTTTTCTGTCACTCATGGTCCACACCATTTTTTTTATGTGATTAGAAAGGAACATGTGGTACCCAGATTCGCGAGAATGAATGTATTAAAGGGTTATACACTGTGGTAGTTTTTCAGTATTAAAAGTTCTTTTTGCAAAATATTTGTAAGAAACATGATCCTCCCAAGGAAAGGAATTAATTTATTGAAATATTGAGTATCATCTATGGGTGACGAGAACTGTATAAAATTGGGCTTAACAAATTTCTTGTACAAAATTCCAATTGTGGTTTCGAGTTTGTGTATATCATACGTACTGGAACGACATTTACGTGAGGGGTGAAAAGCCAGGTCGATTTTTTTCAATCTTAATATCAAAACAAAATAGATATAATAATTATAACTATTATTATATCTGTACATAACATAGCGATCTAACAGAATCGTTAGCGCACCACGAAAAATGCTTAGCGGCATTTCGTCCGTCTTTAAGTTCAAATTGCTCCGAGGTTGACTTCGCTTTTCATTCTTGCAGGGTCGATAAAATAAGTACTACTTGAGCAGTGTAATTGACTCCAACTCTTGAACTTAGTGGCTTATTTGCGCATTGTGCAACCATTCATCAACATCCGTATTTCAGTTGTAGTTATTGGTTTTTCTCAGAACCTCGCATCTTCTGACGAGAGCTGAGGTAGGCTGTAAAATTAGGTACTGAAGTCCGATCCATCACCCGTCCCGATCATTCGAGCGAAGTGTTGCTGGAAATCTGCACACATCCATTCGGAACAGAATAGCATGCGCCGTTCTGATCCGTCATAAACTTGACTGTGATTTTGTAACCGCGTCACGCCTCCGCCACTTGGGCCAATCGGACAAATTTTGTCCTCTCATGTTATAGTGCAGGAGCCCAGCTCTGACAACGCAGCCATCATGTCCACGTTGAAAATAGTGAGGGCCAGTCTTACCGCTAGTACATCAATCGCAATGTCTTTATTAATCAACTCGCCAATATTGCTAACTAGCAAGGTGGCGAACTGGCAGAAAAGTTAATACGCCGGCCGAAATGCTTAGCGGTATTTCATCTGTCTTTCAAATTCTGCCAAGGTCGACTTTGCCTTTCATCCTCTCGGGGTCGATAAATTAAGTACCAGTTGTGTACTGGGGTCGATCTAATCGACTGGTCCCCTCCCCGAAAATTTCAGGCCTTGTGCCTAGAGCAGAAAAGAATATTGCTAACTAGCGTACCCTTTCCCCATTTTCTCAATTTATTCCTTTCTACCGCTAGATCTTTAATATAATCTATCGAATGTGTTCTTATCGCCCTGTTCATCTTGTTCCACCACTAGCTGTTGACATTGCCCCTATCAATTGCTACTTAACTTAATTCCCTAATTCGGTTCCTGTAGTTTCTAGTAATCAAGCCCTTGTCTATTCAACAAAGTATAGTCAAGTTCTCAAATTGTGGGTAAGGATTGTCTAAAGTAGCTCAGAAGCATCTCCATACAAAGCCTCTGATTACTCACCCACTGCCAAGACATCAAAACTGCTCTCATTCAGTTTCTTGTTTCCTAATTAGAAAAGCATATTCAGAGCAGGCCCGTTCGACTTCACCAATTTTACTGCTCTCATATTCCTTTAGTCGTTCTACCTATACAGGGTCGACTGTAAAATAACCCGAATTCCTGGGTACCTCATCACAAAGATACGAATTCACCCATATCAACTTGTTCCAGCGATGAATTTCATTTACAAGGCTGGCATTTGTTTCATCGTAAAAAAAATGATGTACTTCTCTTTTTCCTTTCTTTCCTCACAGAGCAGGGATTGGAAAATTTGGGGCTCCTGTGTGCATGTGCTCATTTTTTCCATGACGGATGGGGAAGGAAGAGGATTGGTGCCTGCAGGGGAAGGGTTGGGCAGAGTGGGCTTGGGTGGGAGTAGGGGGCGTGAGATGGGGCTCATCACTCACAGGCTGTGTCTTTCTTCTCTTTCTCCTTTTTTCCACTTTTTCCTATCCGTCGTCTTCTTTGTTCTAGCCTACCTCTGCTTCCACACTGGTTACTGCTGGAGGCGGAGGTGCGGCTCCCTTCCTGCTCACCGGCTTGGCTTGTATCTCTGCGGGTGGTGGAGGACAGTCTACCCTAATGTGACCCTTTTGGCCACATTTGTAGCACCAAGGGATCCTGCCCTCCACGCTAACCCTCAGTATTATGTCTTCAACCGTTATGGTTTCTATCATTTTTTGTAGGTCTTTCGGGGCGGCCTGGATCATCATATCGAGACCCTGCCACTGCCAATTCTTGTGGGCTGTACATGTGGCTTGGATGACCACCACTTTCTCCTCCAAGCCCAGCAGGATAGCGTCCACTAGCCAGACTACGTCTATTTCTGGGGGTATGTCATCTACCCTTACCCTGGAAGCTCGTCTTCTAAGGTATATGCGTAGAAGCACTACCTCCTCCGTTTTTAAAGGAGTTGCCGAGTGTAGCCTGGCGGTCGCTGGATCTCGGAACCGTACCTCCGCAGCTCCAAACTCTCGACCTCTGTTGAGGTGCACAATCTCTCTCCATATTTGTTTTAAAGTCTTTTCAATCTGTGCAACCGTCATTACCTCAATTTTCCTGTTTTTTCTTCTTTTTACCGAAAATATTCTATAAACAATTATTTTTTCCTTTTCAACCTGTATCGCTTCTTGGGGAAGGGACACCTTTACATTGTGTCCGTCCCTTCTTAGTATCTCCTTATATTTATCAAGTCTGTTCAATTTAATTTCTGGCCACCGTCGCGAAATCCATCTTCTTATCTGCATTGTCCAGGGCTTTTATCAATTCCTCCTCCGAAGGAGTGAATTTTCAGCAGTTTAAGTTCTCATAATTCATCATTTTTCTTTTCCAGCAGCACTGCCCACTTCAAATAAGGGTAACAGCGTTAACAAAACTGCAGAAAAAGCAAATGTCTCACGACACAACAATTAACAAAAGGCAATCCCAAAGGGGAAAAAACTACAGCAAGCAATAAAAGTAGTTACTCAACTTCGCAGCCGAAATAACGCAAACGTACAATTCCAGATGGTTTTCACAACGGTGAAAAAGTATCAATGTTAATGTATTGATACATTTGGGCAAGTCTATGTCTGTTAAAAAAAATTCAAAACTCTGCAAAAATCCGGTACAAATTCTTCATGGTTCAAAACCTTGCTTACTTTTTACTCAGCCTGATAGATGCCAAACTTTCCCACCTCAAATTAAGTTTGACCCATGAAGACGAGCTGCCGAAAGATATCTATACTAGCTCACCTTCATTTTAGCCGTCATTCACAGGTGCATTAGCCATATTGAGTGCCTGTGCGACGGAGAGGGTGTTGACAACACCGGCGGAACTTACTCATTCCATAAGAAACGGTAAAGCAAGCGCTGCTTCAGTTTGGTCAGATGTTTGGTTATTGATTTTAGCCACTTTAGCCCGACCTTTTATGACAAATTCTCTCGGTACATTTTTGGAAGCCACCTCTTCCCAGTTCTTATTCACTTAGCGATCCGGTCCGAATCAAGTTCCGAGCAACATAACCAGACTTTCGTTCTAGCAACAAAAATCACTGTTGGTCGGCATGAACTTACTTCTTCTCGAGCCGAGTTGCAAACCCACCGAATTGTTCCGATTGAGTGCTCCCTGGTTTACTTCTAGTATGATGTCGACCACTTCCGTCTCTGAACAGAAGAGATCGACAGGAACCATAACAGCGATGTCATACGAATGGGATGCTCTTCAAAGACTCCATGCCCTCCAGAAGTGGTTCCAGTCAAAAAAAAAAA
>NC_068996.1:53640280-53645268 GCF_001194135.2 Octopus bimaculoides
AAATAAGAAAGAGAGAAGAGGAGGGACATCCTTATCGTACCAAGTTCGAAACTGAATGGTTCTGTGCGGTGGCCGTTTAGTTTTACCACCGAACAGATGTAGCGATCCACCTGAAACTGACTGCTCTTAGAAAAACCACTAGGTAGCAATGGTCAATCCTACTAAAAACTTACATTGATCTAAACTGACCAGCACCAAAGCCATATTTATTCCCAATCGTTTCTACGATGTATCTCATGATGCAGAGATTGTCGTGGATCGACCAGTCGGGGATGACACAAGTTTGTATGTCTTCGACTACACTATCGACAAATGCCAGCCTCTTAGGAAGCAGCCTTCTCCAAATATTTAATTCTGTATTGAGCTGAATTATAGCTTTTGAAATCTTTTATCACATTCACCTAATTCGGGTCTTTCCTCATTAGCGTTACCATTCCCCAACTAACTCAACTAGAAATGTTTCCAGTCTGTTGTCAGCTGTAGAAGACAGCTGCCAAGATTGGAGCGAACAAGTATGGTGCATAGAAACAGAGATCATAGTAGACAGTCCAACCTTGACGGTCTGCTTTGTACAACAGCTCAGTTTTTTTGTTTTTGTTTTATATTTACTATATAAATTTTAACCAAAACATTATGTAGATGATGCATAAAACAAAAAATTATTTGCAATAAACAACTTTAAATTAAAAAGAAAGGTGGGCGGGGGAAGAAGTTTCTGTTTTAGATATTGCATTTCCAAAAGTTGATAAAACATTCTTAAGAATAACAACTTCGCGGTGTCCCAAATTTAGGACATAGTTAAAAAGAAAAAAAAAAGGGCTTTTTGTTAAAAAAAAGAAAAAGAAAATGTTGTTACAGTCTTATAATAAACTTTTGGTTGCATGATAATCAATTTCGAAATCTATGTTTATAGGTAGAATGTAGTTAATATAATAAAAAAAAAAAAAATTTTTTTTTAACACAATTTGAGAAAGATGAGAAACTGTTTCATCGTGACTGCAACATACATTAAAAGTCTAAGATATTTTATTCAACTTTGATGTTTAAATTGAAGGACTAGCGAAATTACATTTAAAATTTTTCTCCGGGGAAAAACGACCGCAAAAAAAAAAAGAATTAAAAATGGATTAGCTACTTAGGAATTTATGAGGTTTGTGGTTTTATATTCAAAAGAAGTCTGTTGAAGAGAAAGTTATCAAAATTTTACTCAAGAAAATATGTATTTCTTAATAAACCTTTCTCTGCAGAATTACATTTTCTTTTAAGCTCCTTAATTTTGATATAAAATTCAGTTTTGAGATTTCTTGAAAAATATCATAAGGATATTTTCCCTTTGAACGGCACATCGAGAAATTAATTTTTTGTAACTAAACACTTTCAAACTTCGGACACGGGTAGAATGTGTCATATAAAACATCTTTTACTCTTAGTGTTATTGAGAAGAGTTTATATTTTTAAAGTTATTTCGTGTTAAAGTTGTCGTATTTCGGTAATTTCAACTAATCAATGACGTGTATTCAGCTGAATAAAATTACTGCCGTTGTTTGTCAACAGCAACTATCGGCGGTGTATATTTCATTTGTCACTGTTATTTATGACATCGTTCGTGCGTTTGTACTGGTTTCAGCTTTAGGATTTTAGGGTTAAGGTTAAGGTTCGGGTTTTAGAGTTAGGGTTAGGGTTAGGGTTTTAGGGTTAGGTTAAGGTTTTAGGGTTAGGTTAGAGTTAGGGTTAGAGTTTTAGGATTAGGATTTTAGAGTTAGGGTTAGGGGTTTAGGGTTAGGGTTGGGGTTTTAGGGTTAGGGTTAAGGTTTTAGGGTTAGGATTGGGGTTTAGGGTTAGGGTTAGGGTTGGGATTTTAGGGTTAGAGTTACGGAAAAATGTGAAAAATGAAGAAATTGGAGGGGGAGGGGTAAAAATGTCTTTCCGAAAATAGTAGCTGAAAAACAGGGAAAAAAAACTAAAATCAGTAGAAATGCACGAACGACTGTGCCATGGAGTAAGCATGCTTCAGATGCACTCGTTTATTCATACGAACATAACTGAGATGAAATATGTCATAAATAACAGTGACAAACGAAATATACACCGCCGAAGTTATTGTTGACAAACAACAGCAGTAATTTTATTCAGCTGAATACACGTCATTGATTGGTTGAAATTACCGAAATACAACTTTAACACGAAATAACTTTGAAAATATAAACTTTTCTCAACAGCACTAAGAGTAAAAGATGTTTTATGTGACACATTCTACCAGTGTCCGAAGTTTGAAAGTGTTCAGTTACAAAAAATTAATTTCTCGATCTGCCGTTCAAAGGGTAAAGATCCATATCATAATATAGCATTTTATTTCATTATTTCGAAATTTATTTTAAATAAAACCGGCAGAATTGTAAGAGAAATTTTAATAACATACACATCGATTTTCAAATAGGGTAAATATTGGTTTCAAATTTTCACACAAGGCCAGCAATATCGGGGGAGAGGTAAATGGATTACATAAGCCTTAGTGCTCAAACGGTACTTATTTTATCGATCCTGAAAGGATTAAAGGCAAGGTTAACCTCGGCGGAATTTGAACTCAGAACGTAAAGACGAGCGAAATACCGCTAAGCATTTTGCCAGGCGTGCTTACGATTCTGCCAGCTCGCCGTTTTAAAAGGGGTCAGATATTAATAAATGAAACATTTTCAAACGAAATCCCGTTATCAGCTACAGGGCTATATCTGTAACTTACGATCAAGACATGGGAGTCTGAACGTAATCGCTGGACAAACTACAATCAGCAGTCAAATCATCCTCAAGTAACACTCAACTATCTTGAAAAAGGAAGGACACACTGAAGAGTGTAGTTCTAGACCTACGTAAAGATGGGGTGGTCATGTCTGAAAGTATTTTATAATTAATCTGCCTACTCAGCCAGAATTGATCACGTGGTAATTGGACATGTCTTTTATGTTTTACTTGTTTCAGTCTTTGGACAGCGGCCATGCTGGGGCACCGACTTGAAGAATTTTAGCCGAACGAATTGACCACAAAACTTAATTTCTTTTAAAGCCTGGTACTTATTCTATCGGTTCTTTTGCCGAACCGCTGTTACGGGGACGTAAACACATCAGCACTGGTTGTCTAAGCGGTGATGGGGGACAAACAGACAAAGACACATACACACATACACGTTGGGTTTCTTTCAGTTTCCGTCTACCAAATCTACTCACAACGCTTTGATCGAACCAAGGCTATAATAGAAAACACTTGCCTAAGGTACCACGCTGTGGGACCGAACGCAGAACCACATGGCTGGAAAGCAAACCTCTTACTAAACAGCTACGTCTAGATAACCCCTAAAAAGAAAAGGTGATCACCTCTGCAATGTATTTGATCATAAGACTGTTTGCTCAAGGTTCAAACGGGGTTAAACAATAACCAAACGAGGGAGTCTTGCAAGAAATATTATCAAAATTTCCTCAAATCAAACCTGATTACCTTTAAAAATAAAATTAGATAGTCTCAGATATCTCTAAAAGACATAATAATCATATCTGGAACGTTTTGATCACACAGGCTTTCTCGGTCAGCACTGACTTTGAACTAGTACATATCAGTCAAAAAAGATAACATGAAATGATATGTTTTGTCTAAAAACGGAAATAAAGGACACATTCTTTGTAATGCGATGTAACAATAAAGTTCAAGACGTTTTCTCTAATATAATCACTTTCTGCTCAAAATATGTTAAAATAATATTTAATGCAATTCGTAGGAAGTATTTTTCTGATTTAAAGTTAAAAGTTAAAAAAAAACAACAACGCTGAATGTAAAATTGCAGATAACTATTTTGCTAACTATAATCACTATTACAATCTTTCCTCTCAGCTGCTTGTTCATACAAAATATTTATTCCACAATGTTTATGGAGGAATACGTTACATCAGATTGAAGTGACTATTAGTCTTAGGCAGTGTAGCATATAAAGTTTTAAGTAGTGTTGCTTGTTTATAATTTCCAGCTTCAGTAGATTTTTAAGAATAAACAAGAAATATACTTTTGAAAGAGACGTGTTTGGTGAGAAAAAAGCAGCTTTAAATTTTAGACGAAGTTGGGTTGAATTTTACTAAAGTATCTCTCTGAGGTGGGCCGAAATGATTATAAGATTTATGTAATGCTAAATTTTAATACTATACAATTGCTGTTTTTATGAATGGCAACATGTAACAATTGGATTGAATCTTAAGACATTTGGAATTTTATATGCAAAAACGATGATATCAATAAGATGGTTGGAATTTATGTTAATCAATGAAAATCAATTCGTAATTATAAACATATTCAAACGACTAAAAATCAAAGCATCACATACAATACACATGCACACTCGGATGCATTATCACTTGTATTCTAACTTATTTGTTTACAGAAAAAATACACTTTTGGCCTTATATACAAAACCATAGATTGGTGCATGACAAATGTGTAACCCTTTTTTCTTTTTGCTAAATTTTGAATAACTTCATGTAAAACGTAGAGAAAAAGATGTCACGAAGTTGTCTTAGAAAAATAAATAAATTTCAAATAAAAACAAAAACAAAAATAGTCCCTCCTTGGTATAGAGTATAGATTCCCAGGGTATCAAATTGCTTAAAAGAAAATAGGTTTCATTATGTTTCGTGTCGAGAGGGGATGTAGATAGCAGCTGCTGAAAAGTGTCTTCGCAGCAACTTCTTTTCCCTAAATTATTTTATACAATGTTTTAATGTGAGCGTCGTGGGGTGTTTTAAAAAGGCAATTTTCTTGGCCTTTTTTTCACAAACAATTTATGCAACACAGTCACAGAAGTATGTCGACAACATAGTTTTGCAACGCTTCTTTGATTATTTGTAATTTACTTTGATCTTAAGGATAGGATAACAAAAGAAAAGCGAAGTAAAAATACACGAACCGAAAACAAGCACATTCGATAAATATATATACATACATATATATAT
>NC_068996.1:53647430-53653457 GCF_001194135.2 Octopus bimaculoides
TATATATATATATATATGTGTGTGTGTGTGTGTGTGTGTGTGTGTGTATGTGTGTGTATGTGTGTGTGTTAATCGTGGTTTGCCTGATTTGAACTTTTTCTATTGTATCCATTAATAATACACACACGCACGCACGCACACGACGATGATCCATTACTGACGTGCATGTATTCATCCATCTGTCTGTTTCACTGACTATCTATCTATCTATCTATCTATCTATCTATCTATCTATCTATCTATCTATCTATCTATCTATCTATCGGTCACCATAATGTGACGTTTACCATTATTGTTGTCGATGATTAAGGAAACCAAATGTGATCTACGTGCTGTCATCTGCCATGAGTGAAAGAGTTTCATGATCTGACTGCTCCACACTTTGTTCTACAAAGATAGAATGAAAAACTGTTTAAGTCAGTGTGTTCGTGTGTGCGAAAGACCTGTTTCACATACATCTGCACACACGCGCAAACACGGGCACGCACATGCACACGCACACGCACATGCATACATACACAATTCCTTTACGGCAAAACAAGATACATGGTGTAGTGAGATCTTGGTTTCAATTTCTTTCAAAGCAGTAACGTCTTGTTGGTTTGTCTTTATCAAATAAAATGCGATTGTATCTTTTGTTGGAACGGCTTTCGAATATTATTTAAACCATAAGATTACAACAGATCAACCTAATAAAGTAGCATAAACGACGCCGAAGCATTTGGAGTGGTCCCTCGAAAGAAATACCGTATGTCTCCTGATTTATCTTGATTAATCTTTGCTTTATAACTGAACACTGTATACATGTGTACCGGCTTATATGGGATGTCCCACAAGGTGTTTTCAACTTTCTTAGAAAATAGAGAATAAGCTTTATTCTCAAACGAAACTAGTGCTTAACCGGAAGTTGATCATTCGTCCTAGTCAACGAGTAATAACAAGATTAAAGATAATCAGTAAGCAGGGCATTAAATACCTTTAGTTCACCTTATCGAGAGCTTTTGATTAATACAAATTGATTAGACCCTCGCTAATCATATCTTTGAAACCCTTTCTTCTCTACACTGCGTCCCACGTTATTAGGCAAATCAACTTTCTCTCAATAAATAAATTTACATTCATTCAAAACCAGTTGTTTCCCACTGACTGTTGGCAACACATATCTGCACATCATCTGTTAAAATAAATCGGATCTGCGTAGACGAAAACAAACAGCAGCCATTATCGTGTAGCAGCAACATTTCTGCTGTCCCAAATTATTAGGCACGTGCCAAATTTAAGTGTCACTATGGGTCAGAAAAGTGATCTTACTTCGAATGAGAAGTCTATCATCATGTCAAAGCTTGGAAAAGGAAAAAAAACAACCATATAAAAAATACTGGGAAGAGATCACCAAACAGTGAAGAAATTTGTGCAGTCTCCTATTTCTGTCTGGTCGAGGGCAGATAATGGTAAGTCGAGGGTTTCGAATCGTACTTCACGTGTGAAAAAGGAAGGTGTGCGGAACGCATGTTTGACAAGTAGAAAAGTCTTCAAACGTTGTGGCAGGGTAGACGTATCGAAGACTACCAAGTGTTCCCTCTTGAAGCAGGTAGCCAGGAATGTTAAACCTGTTACAAAGACCCCTCTGAAGGCTGTTCATAAGCAGAAGAGACTGAAATGGGCAGAAGAATACATGAAAATAATTTTTTTAACAGTTCTGTTCATTAACGAATGCCGTGCTACCCTTGACGGACCAGATGGCTGGAGTAAAGGTTGGGTATCAATCAGCAGAAACAGTACTCATCGTTTGAAACGCTAACAGGGTGGAAGTAGGGTCATGTTTTGGACTGGCATCGTTGATGGTATGACAGTCGGGCCATGGAAAGTCGCAGATGGCACTGAGATGACATGGGAAACATCTGCTATTTTAAATTCAAGTTACGTTGAAAGTCAACAAACAGTGTTTGCTTTAGAAGCGTTGAGATGTATTGAAAGATATGGATAAGGAAATAATTTTATTCTCAAACGTAGGATAATAATATAGCAACTCTGTTGACTTTCAACGTAAGTTGAATTTAACGTACGATAACATCTTATAAAGCTAGATTTATATATCCTAAATTCGCTGAAGAATTTGTCGTTGGGGCAGTTTAGCTTAAAGCACTGGACGTGTAATCACAGGAATGTGAGTTCGAGTCTCATGGCTGGCCGCCGACAAATTTTTCTGCAAAATATGGATAGTTTATCCTGTTCATGCTATATTGTTAGCATTATCCTGCGTTTGAGAATAAAATTATTTCTTTATCTGTATATGTTACTTTCTTAAAGGGTAATTTCCAACCGTGGTTCAAAAAGCAAAAACTTTTTTTCAAGAGAAAGCTGGTCTTCATGCAAGATAATGCCCCATTTCATGCAGCGAAGAATTGTAAGGAATACCTAAGGCAAATAGGCTTCTCTGGAGGGTGTTTGATGGAGTGGCCGCCTTTTCCCCCTGATTTAAACCTGATTGAGAACCTGTGGGCACGTTTACCAAGGTGGACGGCAGTTTTCAAGTGAAGTTGCCCTCTAGGATGCTATTGTAGATGCTATTCAAAGCATTACACAAGAAGATATCATCACCTTGACAAATTCAATAGATCAGCACATAAGGAAGGTTATTGCATGTGGAGGATCATACATCAAACATTAGGAGCTGTATGACATCATAATACCATGATTATTTTCATTCCAACGTATTATTATGTTTACCATTATGTCCTTTATGAATTAAAAAAAAAATTAAACAAATGTTTGTTCTGAATTAAATAAATGTTTGTTCTGACACAATTATCATTTTCCTTATACTTGCTTAATAATTTGTGACGGTGAAAATGTTGCCCAATCACAAAAATGGCTGCCATTTGTGTTGATATCTGCGCAGATCCGATTTATTTTAACAGAATGTGCGCAGATAGGTGTTGCCAACAGTCAGTGGGAAAACAACTGGTTTTGAATGAATATACATTTATCTATTGTGAGAAGGTTGATTTGCCTTGAAGCTTGTTGTATAGTCCCAAGTTAATTCTGATCGAAAAGACCAATGATCCAGTCACAGCTGTTCCTTGGTCTACATTATCAAATACGTCTTACTTTTATTAAGACGGTAGGGCACGACTTCAAGGAAATTTGATTGCTATTTTTAGCAGAGTGACTACGTAGCCCCGCCCACCTCTATCTGGTTCACAGAGTAACAGGATCTTCGGATAAATATCTCTGGATTCGTACAATTTTTAGTCATTGCCAATGTTTGATGCTAAAAAAGAGGAGATAAACTCCTAGCTGATATGTTTAGGGTGTGGTAAACAAGTCCCTGGTGAAACATCCTAAGTGGTTTAAATGTATCACAAATTTTTATATTAAGTTACATAAAGCCGATTTTCTATCATTCATCCATGATTTGATTGTAATGATATATTCAACTTACATACTATCTTTCACAAATGAACGTAAGCGGTTACCATTCGCGTACAAGAGCTATTAAATGCTACTTGCATCTAATAAATCTTCGTTAACAGATTCGACGGAAACTAACGCAGTCAAAGTAATTTGCTAAAAAGAGTGCTTGAAATTACGCCAGAAATAAGAGTAAACTCATTCGCATTAATGATAATTCTTGTCGAAAGGTGGAAGGGAGAGCAATCGAAATTTAGATTGATTAAAAGTTAATTGAATACATGCATTGAGGAACATGTTTGATCTTTGCTAGTTACAGTGACAACTCTGCACATGTTTCAGTCATATTAAACCTCCCCAGCGAAGCGTTGTTACTACCAGGTCTTAGTATCACTTTGGGAGGATATAATGTGAAAATTATTTACTGATTAAATGATATAAAATGACCAGAGTGTTACTTTGGTTAACTTTGGAAGCGTACTTTTGCCGCCACGAGCAATTTGATAAAAGTTAAATCATGATTATTCTATATGTGCCACATTTCCTGATATTACCCAAGATGGTAAATAGGGAAACATATATTACTATTGTTGTAGCAATTGTAGCGATATAATTCATTTGGAACAGCTTTGAAATTCTTAAGTTTGTAACCACCCGAGAGATTAGTACAAAAAGAAAAACAACTTATTCTACTAATGAGCCGCTTACTTGGAAAATCACCACTTCTACCACGATTTTCTCACTGTGTTCCTTAACTCATTGCCTGCCACCAAGTCCATATGTGCACTCATTTTGGTACCTCTGATGGTAACTCTTCATATCTCTCTTTGATTCTTTCTCTTCTCCTCTATACAAAGTAAAGCGTAACTTGAGAATCAACGAGCGAACCAACCATCCAACGTTTACGTGGGCTATTATTGAATTTATATATATAAACAAGCATACCCGCACACTGCACGCGCGCCCACATTTACATCACATGTATATAAATGGCAATTTCTGTCTGTCAATCTGTCTGTTACCATCTGGCTGCCTACATCAGTGAACCAATTTGACGAAACTTTGCATACATGTTAAACTAATATCCGGTTCAATTATAGACTAATTGGATTTCAATAAAAATCTATAATGGGCCTCCTAGTAGGGTTGGGATATTATTTGATAAAATGAGAAGGGTGCAAAGAATGTTAGTGTGAGGGAAATGTGATGACATAGTGAATATGGTTGATAACAAAGAAGAGGAGAACAGGGTTGTGTAAGCGACATGGAATGGCAGTGGGGTGAGTACGTCAATACAGCTGTCATTCACTGATATACACGCGGCACTGCATACATACTTTCATAAATGCATACACACATACACATAATTAACTTTTAAAACGCTGGGGAAGGGAAAGAAAGGTGGGTATGAGGAATACGTAGCTTTAAGGAGAGAGGGAGTAGGTGGCTTTTCTGCTGTCCATCGCAAAGAAACAATCCCACTCAGACACACACACACACACACACACACACGCACACACACACATAATAATAATAAATGCCAAAACAAATTTCGGTGTGTCAGTGGGTCACACTTTGACCCCTTCTCTCACTATTCAACGACACCTCTTCTACTCCTCTTGCTGGGGTGAGAGTAATAGTGAGCATAGAGACGGTGAGGATGGTAGTAGATTGACTGTTGAGATGGTAATGGGGTGGTAGTAATAGTATGAGTTGTAGTTGCGATAGAGGCGGAGGTGACGGTAATGATGGTGGTGGTGGTGGTGGTGGTGGTGGTAGCTGAGGCGGTCAAACATGAAGGTGATAATAAGGGATTAGAAAGACAGTGGTGATGGTGGTGGAGGGGAAAGCGGTGAAGTCAAAAGTATTGATTTGGTGGCGTCAGAAATCTGAATGGTGTGAGTATGGCAGTTGTGGTGGCGATGGTGGTGGTACTGGTGATGTGATGATTGAAAATAATCATCACAGAAAGGGAGAGAGAGAGAGAGAGAGAAAAGAAAGAGGTGAGACAGAAGAAAATTGTACTGACCCACACCCGAATGGGAAGACAAAAAGTGGTGTTTATCATTAAGCTTTGCAATAAGTTCCAAGTCAACATATTATATCACTGTTTTGACGAAAATTGTTCATTGCTTGAAAAATATTGTTCAAGTTTAATCAAATTTAATATGTACTCAATGCATGAAGTGTCATTATTGGGCTCAAGGCCCCATGAAGAGCCCTCCACAGGAGCTAGCTTAAAAGCCGCCTAACAAGGCAACTTTTAAGGTAGTATATATATATACACATACATATATATATATATGGTGTATAGTAGACATATGTGTGTATGTATGTATGTATGTATGTATGTATGTATGTACGTGTATATATATATATATATATATATATATATATATATATATATAGTTCAAAAACACAATAACAAAAAAACAAAAAAACAACAAAGTGAGGACGTGATATGGATAGTATTATTGGACGCTCAGGAAAGGAAAGAGAGAGTGTATGACGTTTCGGGCGTAGCCCTTCGTCGGAAAGATGGAAAGTTCGGAGAATGGAAGAACGGAGAAAGAGGAAAATGGTACCGATGCCCACGAGGTTACATGATATATA
>NC_068996.1:53653731-53671707 GCF_001194135.2 Octopus bimaculoides
TATATATATATATATATATATATATATATACACGTACATACATACATACATACATACATACACACATATGTCTACTATACACCATTTTAAATTCGTGATTACTTGTGTGTACATTTGTAAATGTGTGTGTGTATGCGTGTTTGTGTGTGTGTGTGTGTGTGTGTATGTGTGTGTGTGTGTGTGTGTGTGTGTGTGTGTGTATGGCTATGTAGGCCCACTACTTCTGTAGATACGCTTCTATGTGTGTGGGTGTGTAAGCATGCGTTATGTATTTGAGGTCCATCGACTAAGTAACTTTTATCCCCTTTACCACCCCTACTTTTGCCTTTCAATTTCAATGTTCCTTTATTGACTAACTTCTCCGTATCTCTCTCTCTCTTGCCGTGAAAATGACTCGACTAACAAACATTTATAGCGTCTATTATTATATAAAGATGACATTAAAAATGATGCCTTCTGCATAAATAAAATATAGTTAAGGATGGGCTAATGTATGTAATGCAGAGAGCCATTGCAAGTGAAATTATACCACATGAGGGGGAAAAATCAAAAGCGTTAATGAAAATTCTTGTCCTTATTCACAGCTACACATGCGTGAAGGCGCATGGTTCAGTGGTTAGAGCATCGAGATTATGATCGTGAAGTTGTGAGTTCAATTCCCAGACCGGGCTGCGTGTTGTGTTCTTGAGCAAGACACTTTATTTCACGTTGCTCCAGCTCACTCATCTGTAGAAATGAGTTGCGACGTCACTGGTGCCAAACTGTATCGGCCCCTTTGCCTTTCCCTTGGATAACATCGGTGGTGTTGAGGAGGGAGGCTGGTATGCATGAGCAACTGCTGGTCTTCCATAAACAACCCTAGGTTGTGCATTCGTCGGTGAGGCTTGTACCCCGTAGGGGAACCTCTTAGGTGCACCCATGGTCATTCGTGACCGGCGGAGTCGAATATTCACAACTACATGAATTTATCTGGACCAGAGTAACCTAATTATTATGATTAAGAGAGTTTTTTGAAAATCCTGATCTTAAATACCAAAGTCGATTAAATGATTCCGTAAAGCGATGTACAAAAATTCAGTATATTTACTCTTTCGACAGGCTTGTTATCTCGTGTGAGCCGAAAACAAGTAAACTATTGTTACAAAAGATAGGAGCCACCATCACAAAATAAACTATCCGTTGGTTAAATGAAAGCAGACTAGACGTTATGCATAGCAAATCAGGATAAAGCAGCTGATACAAGATAAATTCTCCAGAAAAATTCGGAAAATTCAAAGAACAACTGAATAAGAGACAACAAGAGGATGTTAAGTGTGGTTGATAAGTATAAATTATCAACAAACACGTCATGGGAAATAAAAGTATCTATCTTAAAATTGTAGATTAAAAATGATGGCGGATTGAAGAAGGAAAATTGTTCTATCAAAAGCACACTTTTAAAAATATTTTTTTCTAATATTTTATACCGGTAAAAGATAACTAAATATGATACTAAAGAAAACTAAAGACATTCTAGAAACCTATTTTGGAAAGCAAAGCTAGATAAAACACAAATAATGGTTAATTAGAAGTAAATGTGCCAGGAATAGAAAATGAAGAACAATTTCTACAAAGTACGTGACATAAGAGCTGTCTTTAACGGCTTCGGTAAATCCCGGAATTGAAAACATCTTAAATTATGTGTTGTCCTTTGACGTATTGCATTGTCGAGCAATGTTCATTTTGACTACATTCTGAAACAATTTAGATTAAATATCAAGATGGCTAGTCACGAGTAGGGTAACACCGACCCCCAAGAAAGGAGGACCCATCTAACCACCACTCCATCACTTGCCTACATGTAATTTATAAATTTCTTTGCAAAGTATTGATCAATAGGATAATTGAACTTTTACAAAGCAATATAACAACAATTTAATTCGTGCAGAGTAGGAGATTATATCAAGGTGTCGTGGTACACTTCTAATTAACACTTTAAATTAACAAGATGCTATTAGATGATGCAAAATTTATTTTCAGTGGCCTAGTTCAGAGATAGAGGAGAAGCGTCCAAAACTCCTTTCATAGCCTCTGTAAACTGTTGGCAGGATTGTTTTGAGTCGAGTCCAACTCTGCTTAAAACACCTTAAGGATACAGAGTGTTATTAAACCGAGAAATATGATTTGGAATAGTCATTCTAACAAACTTTCTCCAACTAAATTCCACTCAAAAGACTTCGATTAACTCAAGCGATGGCAAAAAAGCAATTTCTCAAGGCGCTGTGAACTTGTTAACCCTACTGTTTTGTACCTGGATTGATTACAAAGACTTAGATTAAGTCTTACATGACTGATTTATTAAAATGGTGGAAATTTACAAATCCGATAGCGTCATAATGAACAATAAATATGGGGTCCCTAACAACGGCATTATAAAATCCAGTTTCACAGAATAACCAATGGGATATTTTTAGTATGTATGGTCATCATTTCATTCAATCCTGAAGAGGGAGGAAAGGTGCAATCACCATCTCCTCTTCATGAACAATCTGAAATTATATGCTGCATGTGTTTCCCAATTTGAAAATTTTCGGACTGAAAAATTTAAGAAGCTAACACTAGAATCAGACACAGGATCCATGACTTTGTGAAAGGGAGATAATAAAGGAACTTGAAGATTCTACTTTCTGTTACAACTTGGGCATAAATGAAAGTAAAATTGCATATGTGAAAGCTGTGTGAATGAGGATGAAAGATAAATATTTTGAGTGTAATGAGAATAAGAAACGAATGTTTTTGACAGTCGTTTTTTTTTTTAATTCATGAAAATAAGAAAATACCATCTGTCTCATTAGCATATTTGCAGAAACAGCCATTACATATGGTTCTGTAATTTTCATCTGGAAGCAACAGACATCTATACAAACCGTAACAGTAGAAATATTCTAAAAATATATTATTACCAAAATATGTCTGACATTCAAGAAGAGATTATAGAGGACTAATGAATGTCAGCAGTTTTAGAAGACAGTTATCGATGTTGCTATGATCATACAATAAATCGATAAGCATCGCATCAACAAAATTCAATCGACAATTAGATTTCAGTTCGAACTAAAAATATTTAAACCTAAGAAAGTAGCAAATAATAATGTATTGATAGTACATAAGATGATGGTGGGAAACAATCATAAAAACATGCCTGTACACGACCAATACTTCCATGAACGAATTGATGGCAGATACTGGCCAGCAATTCCAGTAAGTTTCCAAAACTACCGAAATTGTTCTGCCCAATGTCTCCATATTCTTCTGTATTAGTGCTCAAAACACTAATTCCGAGACGTTCAACGGTATGATGGTGATGTCGTTCACATTTACTACACAATTCTCCTGTGTTCTGCTTGGAACGGAACGCTCATTAATACATTTGACCATTTTCCTAAAATTATTAAAAAAAAATATCCCGGTCCTTTATATAGAAGAGAATAGGAATTCTATTTTTCTTCAACCAGCTATCTTGGGAGGAAGTTTTAAAGAATACACTTCCGCTGTTATTTCCCACTAAAGCCACCACTATCCATTGGTCAATCATTCTGGATTAGTACCTTTAAACAGTAACAACCTCTCCGTTCTAAAATAATGTGCTCGAAGTCATAAAGGACAGTAGAATACTTGTAGCAAGCTCATCACTGTGGAAATAATCTTTATCGATCCGTTTTCTGAACCCTTTTGGCGAACTAAATGCCTCCATTTCACATTTTCGGGTATTTTTCGACATTATTGTAATTTGTTTTACATCTAGAAAACTTGATATTTGCAATGGGTTGTGTATTTGATACTGTTTGAATGCAAGTAAAATTGTGTCTTGGTAAAGGAGATAATTTTCTTGCTGCTTTGTTGTCGGTGTTCTAGATTGTATGCGAGTTATTATCGTTTTCCTTTACATCGTCATAATTAGTTCCCACACAATCGTCGAATGCAGAGCAGCAACTCGCAGCAATGACACCGTCGCAATTGCTCAAAATATCAGTTCTATTTCCTAACCTTCAAATTCAAGAGATTATATTCTTTTCAGTTAGAAGAGATACAGAGAAATTCAATTTTTTCAGTCTCACAAGCAATTTACAAACAATTTGTCACAACATATTCTGAATAGTTGAAATTTTAAAATAATGCACCTATATTATGGAACTTCGATGAAAATGTCCGTTCAGGTCAGTATCTAACTAAAGATGACAACGCTGACGACTTCTTTAATGGCTATAAGGGCCCAATATATTGGGGATAGTAAAAGAACGAAATACAAAACAGCTGAAAATGTCATTATTCCAAGGCGTCTTTGTTTCATTTTTTTTGTATTGTGTCTTACTTTTGGTACTGTATCTTTTCAGCTCGCAAGTGAACGGTATGTTCATTAAATAATTGGTTAGCAAAACAAGTCCTTTTTAGTTGTGGCTTCATCGTCGTCGTCGTTCTTGTAGTTGTTGCTACTGCTGCTGTTTTTGTTGTTGGTATTTTTGTCACAAATGGCTGTGCTTATTTTCGTGTATACTTGGTACGGTGCAATAGCTTTGGTTGTGGTTCTAATGCCTTTGCTATGGCTGCAGCAGTGATAAGTAATATAGAAACCGTTTTATTCTGTCAGTGCAATTGCCAAAAAATACTCCCTCTCTCATCACCACTTCTTAACTTCACCCTCCTCTTCCTCAAGCAAAAACATTATTATTTCAGCCACAGATTTCTTTTTAAATGAAAATTCGGTTATTCTTCACGAGAGTAATTGCTCATCAAAGATATGGCAGCCCCATCGGGGCTGGCACATAGCAAGAGACTATGCTGTCTGTTGCAGACCAGTTTCACGACAAAATTGTTAACAATAAATATTATTTATGAATCTCCGTTAGACTAATAGCTACCAGAATTTTGTGAAACTTACAGGGTAATTGTCTTTTATTATTTATTTCATTAAAAAACTGATGTTTGTCTTCTACGCTGCTTGTTTCCGTTCTGACATTCCCGAGGGAATATCTACTTCCTACAATAAATACTTGGTTGTTGCATTTATTATTTTGTTTATCCTGACGATATCCACGTTTCTCCCTGCCCGTTTTTATCAAGCCTGTGCAGGCCAGGTTTGTTGTTATTTCATCGCCAAATTTATATCCTTGGGAGGTTATTTCGTCGGACCTCTGGATTATCTAATTCTATCGAACCAGCACGTAAGCTGGATTTCGATAACCTCTTCAGTAGTCCTAACAAAGAGATGAACATAGTTTGGGAGCTTATAATCATAAAAAGAAAGACCGTCAAAAAGTTTAGAATTAACGCTTCTAATTTTCACTCCTAATTATCCCTAATGGATTATGAGATAATGAATATATGCATTAATAAAATGTTAAGTGTAGTGGTTTAGTTAGTTGACATGGATTCAATCCCTGGGTCAGTCAAACGATCTCTTAAGATTTAATTGAAGCGAGAACAGCAAAAGACATAACAAATAGGAGATTAACTAACAAGAGATTATCCCTGCTAAGGACATTGGAATGAGAACGAACTGAATCCGTGGATTTAATAAAAGGTTCGGTTCGAAATCCTGAAAGCTTATCGAATACGACAGGCATATGTAGAAGGCGAAATATCATAACAACTGAAAGGCTGCAACTATAGCAATCAAGATTCGGATACAGGCTTGCTTATATTGGGGGATAAAATCTCGAAAAACTTTCCTGAACGACAAAGAAACCATACTTTAGGGTATCTTTTATTTTTATCTTTTACTTTTTTTAGCCGGATACTTAATTTATCGATTACTTTGCCGAACCGCCAAGTTACGGGGCTATGCCAATCTCTCTCTTTTTCTATCGCTTTCTCATTCACTCACTCACTCACTCACTCACACTCACTCACTCACTCACTCACTCACTCACACTCACTCACACTCACTCACTCTTTCTCTATTTCTTTGTCTCTGTCACTTTTCACAGACAAAGCAAGAAAGAGAAATAACAAAATAAGTCGATCAGATATTATTGCAAAGAGCCACCAGGAGAAGAAGTTACACTTAACTGAAATGTATTTCTAAAAGGAATGGAATAATTGTTCAAATATAAAGATCAGACAATAGAGACAACAAAAACGAGAAGCGTGGAAACAATGAATCCTTATAATTATAGATATCCTGGAAATAATTAAATGAACATACGGGACAAACATAATCAAACCTTTTGGATTTACAAACATATATGGCATATAGGAAATAACATTTCTGAGGACTCCACTAATATTGCATAGAGGAAACTGTACGTACTCTAGGAACGCCATAGAAATATATCTGATGAAAAAAACTTTTGATATCCGTTATTACTAACTTTGTTGCAATGAGATTCATTTTGTATATTCGGATTAACGATCACTTAATGAGGAAAGTTAAATAAACGATATTGGAAATCGATTTCACAGAATAATGTAGTGTTTACAAGATTAGATACTATAAGGTATTTTGTTCAAACTCTATATCTTATCGACCTTGGGAATGATGGAAGTCAAATGATCCGCAACAAATACCGCCAATTTACCATAAAGGGAGATGACCACAATGAAACTCAGAATACTCCATGAAATTTGATTTCCTTCAATACGAAAGCAAGTTCCCGTTTCCTACAGTAAGTAAATAAAAGAAACTTGAAAGAAAAGAAATTCGTCTGTCACGTTGGTCTGTCTAGACATTTACTGGAAATCAAAATTTACAGAATTTATCTTTCTCCATTTACACGTCAATTAACGGGGTTAAAAGAAAAAAAAAAGAAAAAGAAAAAAGAAAGCAATGAAGACATGATTTGAAATTTATAAAAGTGCCTTCAAATTTTTAACCTCGTCCCTCTTTTGTAATATCACAAGGCTGAAACTAATGATCCGCTTTTTTTTTTTTAAATACTGCTAAACGACGTTTCCCAATGGAGCCATAACTCAGACGTCACAGTAACAATTGTTCATAAATCTGCGAGCAAACAATCATGGGCTTTGACATGCACTTCTAAAACAGTGTAACAATATAACAGTACAACCTACCGAAGTTCAAAATTATCGCTAACAGAAAGCAAACATTTTTGGTATTTATGTTTAAAACTCATTTTGAAAATTCTTCAAAAAATCTGCATCACGTTTGTCATCGATACTGAAAATGATCGTATGGCAAATTTTTCATTCAAGACTTTCATAAATCCTTTCTGGTAATGCGAAAGTTGATATTCTACCGACAGTATTATTCAGTCGGTAGGGCGTTGTGAAAATCTGATAACATACCGGTTATCAAGAGTTCAATCTTGATCTACTCCCTACTTAATATTGCTGAGTATCTGAGACAGAATGGTCTCAAGCCGAGACATCCTATGCTCTGTTATATATTCAGTAGTAGTTTTTCCTCTATTTCCGCCCAATGGAGGAGTGTCTCTATATTCCTTATTCTCATCATCATTTATTAGTTTTCTTTTCCATCAACTTCTTGTTACAAGCAACACTATACGTATGCTATTATTATTATTATTATTATTATTATTATTATTATTATTATTATTATTATTATTATTATTATTATTATTATTATTATTATTTTTGTTTTTCTGTCGTTAAGCCTGTCATCTCATCATCATCCTTCTCTAATCTGCCGATTTTTGTGTTTTAAGGATCGGTCGACTTTGGTTTTTCTAACAAGTTTACAATCCTCCACCAGAAGTGGATCCGAAAAGAATAAAGACATAATGTTAATTTGTAAAACTGTTAACATCCTTGATTATGATGTTATTGTCGGTTGCTTCAAGAGAACACTCCTTCGAAAATTTTGTAGGAAGTGAAGGATTACAAGTTGCTGTTTTTGTTTTATTTTTCTTCATTAACTGATTGTTGTTGTAGTCAGTTTTTGTCTTTGTTTTATATGTGAGTATTGATGGTAGCAATTGGCTCACTTTGAGCTGTTATTCTACGTGAGTTCAGAAATCCCTCAAATGGTCAACGTTTTCTTTATTGAAATAATTTGACTTTTGTGATACCATACAAAACACTTGACATGGGATACTGCAGTATTAAATTCATCAGTGATTTTATGTTTTAAATAATTTTCAAATACAATAAAAATTTGAAAATTCCCCTCATTCTCATCAGGCTTCTCTTCAAAATCTTCTAAAATCTCATTACTGTGGCCCGTTCCTTTTTTGCGGAGACGACATCGTTTTTAATAGGGATTGGTAAACATTCCTTTATGATACTAAGAAAGGTGGAATATTTTTCCGTCTCACCTTGAAATAAAAACTTTGCTGATGTGTGATGTAATATTCTTGCGCTGTAGGAAATCAGCTTTCTTATGGTCCTATTTTTTACCTCTTCTAAATTAAGTCAAGTCTTACATTTTTTCCCTCGCAAGTCTAAAAAAAAGCTCGAAGATTAGAGCTTTCATGGAGGGGTAATTCTTTTTCTTTACTGTTGTTTTTGTTATCGTTGATATTGTGTTTAGCTTTTTGGTGTTGATGCTCTTGTCGTTGCTTGTTTCAGCATTACCTGCACAATTCGGGTACTTTTCCGGCTGACGAATATACCACGAGGATAGATTTTATTATGAACCAGTGACACGTCCCGTAGTACAGGTCTATAAACTATATATTGTCTATAAACTCTTATTTCCAAAAAAATTATTCAGTACATCTTTATCAACGTCCATCGTCTCACTTCGTTAATTTCCCGTAGAGTAGGCAGATAAAAGGTCCGTTATCTGCATAATCTTATTTAGAAGTTATGAATATTTGACAGCACTCTGTATGCTAGACGTTTACGCCTGGTTTAGAATTGTAGCTCTGTCAAAAGATGAGCTTGAACAAACGTCTCTCACGAAACAGACGTGCATAACTATGTATTCTTAGTCACATCATCTCGAAATTAAAGACAGTTCAAAATTTCTTACCTTAAAAGATATGGTTTGAATATTTTTCTGGCGGTAAAAGGCAAAGCAAGAGAAACGGCGAGAGAGAAAAAAAATCAAAACAGACAAAAGAACAAAGAAACAAAAAAAAAAAAAAAAAAAAAAAAAAAAAAAAAAAAAAAAAAAAAAAAAAAGAAAAATAGAAACTGTAAAGCATACTGAAAGATTATCTGCGCGTCATCAGCCATGGCGTATTAAGTCCTTTGCACTGAGCGCTGAGGGTTCTGGCAGGAGATGAACTTCTAACAAGAAGCAAAAGACCAAATGTTCCAGTCTGGTCAGATGAGAACAGGGCCAAGGTACGACGAGCAGGTGGTAGTAAAACAATATGACAATTCTAATTAAGGGAGACCTCTTACAGTTGAAAACATAGATTCGAACAAATTTAAGCCTGTGAGTCTGATTCCACAAAATCCTACTCAAACATTAACATGTAGTCCACACAATAAAAATAAAGCAACATTGCTGAAGACAATTAGGGATTTGATCATTGACTACTGTTCTGAATTTGATATCATGCAACTGCTTTTTACAAATCAGTCGTTATTTCTCGACTTTGCTTTTTATCTATTACTAATAATAACATTTCATGACTTCGGAATTATTGGTGAAAGAGACAACTCGCTAATGCAAGTTACACAAGAAAAGGTAGAAAAAATTGTTTGGTTGTAAAATGCTTGCCGGGAATAATTATATTAAAAGAAACAACCCCTTGCTAGGTTTAGTCGTAAATTGAGCAAAGTGAAGAGGGTTAGTTGAAAAAAAATGGTTGTATATAAAAAAAGATATTATCTTTTATATTTATTTACTTGTTTCAGTTATTAGACTGCGGCTATACAGGGGCACAATCTTGAAGTGTTCAGTCCAACAAATCAGCTGCAGTATTTATGTTTTGTTTTTAAAAAGAAGGCTGGTACTTATTCTGTTGTTCTCGTTTGCTGAACCACTAAGTTACGGGGCATAAACAAACACCGGTTATCAAGCGGCGGTGGGGCACAAAGTCGACACAAACATAAAAAACACATACATATATACATACGTACGTACATACGCACACACACATACATATACATACATACATTCATACATACATATACATGCAAAGCAGTCTATCATATACCAACAACCGGATTACTACCTCCCACTTTGAAGGGTAAGCGTTTGCAATCCAGGAATAGGAAATAACAACCAAATACATGATGTAAAAAAGTAACAGAAATGCAGGAGAAGCAGTAAAATGTGATCATCCACATCATGAGCAGTTGTCTGAAAATGTCATCACGGTATTATCTATCGATGAGACATGATGTTATAGCTAGAACACTCTGTAATGAAACCCGCCGGAAGGATAAACCCGAGGAGAAAGAAATAACCCACCATATGGTAGAAGCCATAGCCAGTCATAATAAAAAGGAATACTGGTGGAGTGTCCCAGTGAAAGCCTCAATAAGATGTAAACACAACAGACCTGATATAATGATTCGAGATAGAGAAGAAAAACTGCACAGTTGTGGAAATTAGCTGCCCAGCGGATGTTAACATAAAGCTGAAGATAAGCGAAAAAGAGAATACCCATGCTGAACTATTGAGAAATTTGCAGTTACTCTATCCAGATTACAAGTTCAGGTTTATATCTGTAATCATTTATACCTGTAATTATCTGGAAAATGTAACACGCTACCTAGATACCAATCCTGAGAAATTAGGCTTCTCAAAACCAGAAAGAGAAAGCTCATTCGAAGACTACAGATCCAGTCCATCACTGGAATTTAGAAATCTGTAAAACTTTCCAGAAGTTTATCATTTAAGTATATAGGAGCATGTCTAGATACGCAGCTATATGCATGAGAATACATACATAAAACATACAAACCTGCACATACATATATACATGCATACATACATACCTACCTACATACATACATACATACATACATACATAAGTACATACAAACAAAAATACCCTGTTGTTGATGTTGAAATTCCAATGAAGGATAGATACAATGATGGATACATAAAACTGGTTCTTTCTCTATTGGCAAAAAAACTTGAAATAAACCTGAATAACGACATACATACACACATACATACATACATACATACATACGTACGTACGTACGTACGTACATACATACATACATACATACATACATACATACATACATACATACATACGTACAAACTAACACACACAAATACACCACAACATTCAGTTTTCGTCTACCAAATTCACTCACAAGACTTTGGTCAACCTAGAGCTGCGGTAGAAGATACTTCCCCTTGGTGCCGCCCAGTGAGATTGAAACCAAGACCACATGGTTGGGATGCAAGCTTTTCAATCATACAACCACGCTTGAGTCTTTTGTTTGGAATTTTAGATACTTGTTACGGAAGACATATATTTCCAGAAAAGTCAAAACTAGTGTTAGAGAATATCTAGCAAAAGCAAAAGTTGACACATTGATAATTATTGTGGACTATTTCAGTCAGACAAACATCTAAGTAAAAAACTGAAAAGTTAAATGAAACGAAACGAAAAACCCTCCAAAATTTTGCCTCTAAAATGTGTGAAAATCAGAAGCAGTACAGTATAAAGTTGGGTTACATGTTGGCTATTCGAATAAATAAGTTTAGTATACGATAAAAAACGGAAATTTTGAAGGTTATACAAGCGGACAACTCCTAGAAATAAGTTTAAAAGACGATATGAGTGGAAATCCCTTGTTCGGTTAACCTTCCTACTCGTTGTTCTTATAAATATTTGGTAGTGGTTCACTTTAAAAATGCATCTCTTTCATGTATATCTACAGAGAAAACGGGGAAAAGCGGCGACATATAATGACATGAGTGAAGTTGATAGAACGGTACTAAAATTTGAAATAACTATTCAACTCAGCGCTAACAGTAAGGTCAAACTTCCGTATGAAATACCAAAATCTTGGAATATTATTATAGCGATGGGCAAGAGACAAACTCCAGAAATAACGACTGATTTGTAGCAAGCAGTTGTATGATACTGAATTCAGAATAATTCAGAATATTTAGTACACTTAACAGGAAACTGGAAAGAAATATGTGAACCTTATTATGGTAATAAGGATAATAAGACTTTTTCTTACAATGACACAAAGCTACGCCGTTTTAGAAGAAGAACGCAATTGATTAAATCGATCTTAAGTTACCCTAAAAACGTAACTTGTATTAAAACTAATACGATTATAGTGACTGATAAATCAACAAGTGTTAAAGATTATGCCCTCAAATTTAGAAGTTCAAGCACAATTTCACAGAATGCCGACGCGAGAGTAATAAAAAAAGTGATGACAACACCCAAAATTGCTAAGGGTTATCATAGTGTGTCAAAGTGGAGAGAGAAAGTAGGGTACAAGTCTCATAAAAACATTTGATCCATGAAAGAAAATACAATGTAACAAGTAAAACACACCCCAAGAAGTGTAAAGGAAAACTTAAGTAAGAAATACTTAAACAAAATTTATGACCCGAGCAACGAAACCAAAGAGATGCCAATGAAAAGATGGAAGGAACAATCATAATCACATGTAATATATACAAATAAAATATGTAGAAATAAAATATTCTTTGACAAAGACAGACATAAAAGTGGGGTTGGAATAATGAGAAAATCATGCTTAATGTTGAAGAAAGTTACTATTACTGGAGCTTAATAGAAAACAATTAGATTAAGTGCACTAAAAGTGCCAAATGATTATAGATAATTTGGTAAAGAATATTTTATAGTAACTATTATTAACTAGAAATAGAAAGCTCTGAATTTCGGAAAGGCTCTAAACTATGAATTCTATAACTCCTAACTTCAAGCTAACAATGTGTCTTCTACTACTACTACTACTACTACTACTACTACATGAATGTATGCGTGAGGGTATGCATGTCTGTGTGTCCCCTCTTTGTCTCTGTTTCTGTATGTCTGAGAAGCACTTGCCTGGCAAGTGGTTCCATCTGAGACCATGGGTTTTAAACCAAATCAATTATAGCATGAAAGACACATATTTGACACTCGAAAATGCACAAGAATTGTCAATTCCTCTCATACATTAATTGGTGTCAAAATTTTCCCCCACATTAACTGCAACCTGGTCAGTGACGCAGTTTCACCGCAACTAGTTCGAAATGAGAATTAAGATTTTAGGTATATATATTTTTCTCTCTTTCATTTCTATTGGTCAGTCATTTTAGTGGTCATCACTAGCGCATTTATAGGTGGTCAGTAAATTTGGCTTTCTTCTTTCTCTTAGTGGACACGTTTTTGGTATTTATAGTTTAGCATAACCAGGAATTAATGACTTCAAAGAAGAGATTGTATCAGTCTTTGATCACAGAATATAGACAACAGAGAGAAGTGTTGACACAAACTATATAAGGGGGTTGGAGTAGTAGAAGTATAAAAAGAACGGTTGCAGCAGCAGCAATTTTAGTAGTAATAGTTGTAGTAGTAGCAGCAGCAGCAGCTGCAGCAACACATCCTTAACCCCAATTTATTTATTTATTTACTCAAGAAATCATCCTCATCATCATTTTCACCATCACCATTATTATTATCATCATCATCATCATTATTATTATCATCATCATCATCATCATCATCATCATCATCATCATTATTATTATTATTATTATTATTATTATTATTATTATTAGGTTATTTTTTTTTCTTTCTTCAAATTTTCTTCCATTTCTCACCGAGTGTTTTCCGTACACCTAGGGCAGAGAAACTCATTGTATGCATTCCCAGTTTACACACGCAAAGGATCTTTATGGTTTGACGGCCAACACTTGTTTTCTTAACGAAACACTTGGGATACTGGTAGAATGTGTCGTATAAAACATCTTTTTCTCTTAGCCATCTTAACAAAAATTACTTCTTAATAAGTTATTTCATGTTAAAGTTGTCGTATTTCTGTAATTTCAACCAATCACTGACGCCTATTCAGCTGAATACAGTTAGTGCTGTTCGGTGTCAAGTGTGTTATTCCATGTATATATCATTATTCCCTAGTAAGGGTTTAGGGTTTTAGGGTTAGGGTTAGGGTTAGGGTTGAGGTTATGGTTAGGATTATGGTTATGAGTTATAGGGTTAGGGTTAAGGTTATGGCAAAAATAATCATAACCCTAACCGTAATCCTAAAACTAACCCTAACTCTAAAACCCGAACCCTAACCCTAAAACCCTAAAGCTAAAACCAGTACAAACGCACGAACGATGTCATAAATAACAGTAACAAACGAAATATATGTCACTGATAGTTGTTGTTGACAAACAACGGCACTAATTTTATTCAAGGGAAAAAATCCCGTAACACCGTTGTTTACATTCCACGGCGCAATTGTTTTCACCTCAATAGACGTCAGTGATTGGTTGAAATTACCGAAATACGACAATTTTTTACATGAAATAACTTCGAATACAAAATTTTTTATCTGTTCTATAACACAAAATATACAAGTATTCGAAGTTTGAAAGTGTTTCGGTACCAAAAACACTACATAAAAAAATGCTGGCTGTCAAACCATAAAGATCACACGCAAATTCACAGGTAAAATATGTATTAAAAAAAATTAATAAATAAAAAAAAATTCATTATTTAATTTTGTTGTTTTGAAGAAAGTTATTGGGTTTTTGTAGTGCAATTTTACTTTTAAGCCAAACAGCATTCTCTGAGGGTTGTTAGTTTAGTGAAATTTTTCCCCCTGCGGGGCGATACTTCTGTGGCATTTTGTATATTTACACATTAAAAAAGTAAATAAACAGAAAACCATGCCGTCGAATTTTTCGAGAACAATTCGAGGGATGGAGTCCAGAGATTGGCAGAACTGTTTTGATGCTACCTTCGCATCTTTAAAACAATTCACCACCACATCCACCACCGCCAACAACAACAACAAGGCACATGTAAAGAATAACAGAGAGAACATGGAGAATGAAAACGCGGAAGTAACAACTAAAATGAGAGCATACGACAGAAAAACAAAAATGACATCCTTTTAACCCACCTGCACATTTCACTTCTATCGCTGCCACCACCACCATCGCCCCATTAAGGCCATCAAAAATGCAAAGACACGACGACTTGCAATCCTAGCATCGGTGGATTCGCCGACGCGATCCGCCATATAGGTTACGAAATTATGTTATCATCGGAAGAATTTTTTTAAAAAGCGTACGGAGTCTGGGCGAAATGTTGCGCTCAACATTCTGGAATCTAGCACATCACCAGGGGAAAGAAGTACGGTACAGTGAAATTCCTATAGAGAATGAGGTCAAGAATCACTCCGCAATAATACTAAAGAGAGACGAACTGGTCGTCATACCAATCTACTTTGGCTGTAGGGTAGTGAAAATAAAGATATTCGACGTGCTTCAGAAATAAATATCTGCTGGTTGGTAGTAATAGCCTTCTTCGACGTAAGTCCAGAGATTGCAGATACCGATTTCATTGGGTCAAGAGATGGAGCTATTAATCTGAAAGGATCACCTAAACATGGAATCCATTCCGCATCCAGTCAATCAACCAAATGGCACAAAACGATACGTGGCCATTGAAGGCAGAAGGCCGAGGTGTCACCTGTGTGGTGACATAAGCCTTCTCAAGCCTTTCTGCCCACAGTAAAGTAAGAGAGACGACGAAACCCCCTACTTCTGACGACACCATCACCAAAACAGCAGTCACAGTATGCAGTTGCAACTGCAATATAACCACCAGAACGTCGTTCCTTGCTGCAGTTTATGCGTTCTACTGGTCAGGCGCTCCGTTTGTTGTCAACATTCACTGAGTGAAGGACTGGGCATGTCGTGGCTGATGATGTGACGCCATGCACCGAAGCTGCGACATCCCCAGCGTTTCCTTGACAGTGAGCAGATATGGTCGCCATTTGTCGGACTTGCTTTTCTGCAACTCTTCTCATTGACAGATCTGCAGTCCTGGATCCAAGGCAGAGGTGCCTAGCACCCAAAGTGTCGTCAGGATCTCACAGTCGAATCCAGTTGGGCAATGTGGTCGGTGGAAATTCCACCATAGCGTTCAATAATTACTAGTTAAGGTGTTGAGATAAAAATCCATCAGTTTCTCAGGGATCTTCAAAGGAAATAAATCTATTTGTATTCGTCCAGTTTAGTTGGTACAAATCAATTAGAAAGACCAGTTTCATGGATTACGTTCATGTTGTTGTTTTCGTTGTTTCGCCTTTGTAGTTGTCCGAACGACAAGGTACAAACTGCGGGTTCATCTTTCTAGTTATACCATGTCACTATCTAGAGAACTATACTGCACACATACTGATCAACTGTATACAGTGTAACAGTCTGGGTATATTGCAACCTATCTACAGCCTACTCTATTTCTGTACACTTGTAGATTCTGGTATTAACCACAACGGAGGTGTGTACAATATGGACTTCATCAGAATACAACGACTATCGTTTGTCTACATTTATTTGTGATGGAGTTGAGTGTTTGGAGCCAGTGATGTCATTGTTGTTGCTGCTATTTCTGTATGTGTATGTTCCTTATGTTTGGCCGAGTTGAATTGAAAAAGTTTTTAAGATGCTGTAGCAGTGCGCTGGATTGTTTCATATGTGGCTAAATGTTTGGAAGTGGTTTTTGCATTTAGTGACTGAAACTAGCAGAAGAAGAATTCAAGCTTGCTGAAGCGACAACCTGTGTCCCAAGTACCAAAGTTAATTTTCATTTTTAGTGTTCTTAAGATCATCACAATCATCTGCAATGGTAGACACCACAGTCTCTAGTTCTGAGCCAAGCAGAATGTTTCTCAAAATATTCATCTTACAAACAGATGCTGGCTTCTCACTACGTCTAAAAGTAGTGAGGGCGGGTTTGGCTGATGATTTTAGTAGTTCGGGTCGCTGTGTAGATGTTCTCTGCTTTTAGGGTTCATAGTAAAATTTTAGCCATCTTATCTTAGACTTTCTAATTTTCCATTCCACCAATTCATCTTTTTTTATGATATGGTGGTAATCGAAAGAAGAGAAATGTATGTGTAGACGTTTTTATAATTATTGGTGTGGGTACCGTTATTGTCGTTTAGGAAATGTACAACTTCAAGATAGTTGTAGGAGATGCACTAGCAATATTTAACAATTCTCTCCCCACGCAGTTGTGTTGATTGCTTATAATTTGTAGGTTTGCTGTTATTATCTGATCTTGGTACATTGATTGGTAGTAATGTTGCAATTAATTTTATTGTTCCTGTCTATTCTTGTCTATTATCTCTTGGCAGCGCTTCTGCGTTCTACTCTCTGCTACGGCACGCACTTTGTGCACTCTTCAAAGCAAAGTGGCTCAAAATGATATTATTCCATTGCGAGTCCCAAACGAGCTTTCTAGAGACTCATAAGCTGTTCAGCTTCCGTTGGTGTTGCTGTTAACCTTAATGCTTTTGCTGATCGGGACACTTCAGCTACAGTTACCTCTACTTCTATTGCTACTATTGTTGACATTCAGAAGACCTATGATCAAAAGTATTCCAACCGTGACCACTACGTCACTTGATCGATAATGCAGAATTACATTAAAATGAGAGTGTATGATATTATGGAGATTTGGTTACTATTTCTAGCAGGTTGAGTGATCGTATTAAGGCCTTCTTTCGTCGTTGCTCACAGCATTAGCAGTGTCATTATAGCCGTTGGTGATAGTGGTCATGCTGTTGTCACCCCTCTTGCAGTTACTGGAGCTGACCGTGTTGGTGGTGGCCATGTTGCAGCTTCGACTGCAACATGACGGACAGGGGTGTTCTTGTCACTTCTGCTGTGGTCGCCTTCGCTCCTGCAGTTTCCGGTAAACGGTGCTGCTGCTGTAACTGGTTGTGCTGGTTGAGTTATCGTTGTGTTGTGTAGCCTAAGGCTTGTTCTGATCGAGATGACCCACGACGCATAAATTCTCAGCCGAAAGTCTTGACCTCACACACACACACACACACACACACACACACACACACACACACACACACACACACACACACACACAC
>NC_068996.1:53673297-53674747 GCF_001194135.2 Octopus bimaculoides
TATATATATATATATATATATATATATGCGAGTAAAAATAAATACAAAAAAGGTGGGTTTTTTTGTATGATTGTGTATAGATAATATATTATTTTGCTTAAAAGAGTTCCAACACTGTCTGTTTTTTATGTTTTATTTATATTCCTGCAGAACTAATGTGGGGTATAGAATATGGAATATACAATATATAATATGATATACAATATACAATATAAAATAAAATAAAATAAAAATGGATGGCACCATGAAAGAAAGTATTGAATGTAGATGAAATATTGAGTGTTCAATATAAAGGATCAAATATATAAATATATAAATATAAATATATATATATAAAAGCGACTCGAGTTTCAGGGCTATTTCCCTTCGTCATGGCCGGTAAGGGTAAAGGATTATTAATTTATCAATAAATTAATAATCAATAATTTTTACCAAGCCCTTCGGTATGTAAACACCATTATCGGTGAAGAACTTAGTTAAAAGTTCTTATACATTTATAAACAGTCTTAGTTAATCATAGACGCGTTTCTGGATCAGAAAAGTAAAAACTTTTCATTTCCTCATCAGTATGATATTCCAGTTTGTAAATTTGACGATGCTGGCAATTGTGCATGCACAACCCAGCGACATCATGCATCAGCACAATATGAACAGCATCTCCGAACCTACATAGGCCAGTCAGTTCTTATCCCTCCTCAAGAATTATTAATTTATTAATAAATTAATAATCCTTTACCCTTTTATTTGTAATAATTATTCACTCCCTGATAGTAAACCGCAGATTTTCTGCGGTATTGCTTGTGACGCACACGGTAATTCTTGAGGAGGGCTAAGAACTGGCTGGCCTATGTAAGTTCGGAGATGCTGTTCATTTTGTGCTGATGCATGATGTCGCTCGGTTCTGCATGCACAATTGCCAGCATCGTTGAATTTACAAACTGGAATATCATACTGATGAGGAAAGGAAAAGTTTTCACTTTTCTGATTCTGAAACGCGTCTATGATTAACTAAGACTGGTTACTTTCGTTATTTTTTCTTCTTGTTTTGCCATTGTGAGTTACAAGTATTGCTCTCTGTTGGAGTTTTAGCACTTTAGCTGCTATTTCTGAACTTCGGTATGTGGTGAAGCAACCTGTTGCTGAACCCTTAATTTTGTTTATAAATATATAAGAACTTTTAAATAAGTTCCACACCGATAATGGTGCTTACATACCGAAGGGCTTGGTAAAAATTATTAATTATTAATTTATTAATAAATTGATAATCCTTTACCCTTTTAATTGTAATAATTAATTATTCACTCCCGGATAGTAAACCACAGATTTTCTGCGATACCGCCTGCGACGCACATGGTAATCCGTGAGGGAAGATGATGGGCTGGCTCGCCTATGTAGATTTGGAGATACTTTCAAGATGTGTCGACTGCAATGATGGCGCTAGATCATGCAT
>NC_068996.1:53674996-53682532 GCF_001194135.2 Octopus bimaculoides
TATAATAAATGCTAAAACTAATTTCTGTGTGTCAGTGTGTCACACTTAGACCCCCTCTCTCACTATACAATGACATTCCTACTATTCCTCATGATGGGGTGAGAGTAATAGAAGACATAGAGGCGGTGAGGGTGGTGGCGAAAACAGAGAGAGAGAGAGAGAGAGAGAGAGAGAGAGAGAGAGAGAGAGGGAAAGAAAGAAAGAAAGAAAGAAAGAAAGAAAGAAAAGAGAGGGAGAGAAAGAGAGACAAAGAAATTTAGTGAGAGTTGATAATGTTTTATTAAGGGTAGTAGTTTTGACGGTGGCAGTTAGAGTAATAATAAAAGGGAGGGAAAGAGTAGGTATGTGAGAGAAAGAGGGACATGTCAGAAATTCCTGTCGCCAACATGCTGAACACTATCATGTTCGTTTTATTTTTTGCTTTCTTTAATACATATATACATACACATACACATATATAAAATACATTTTAATTGAAATAAGGTTTCCCCAAAATTAAACATATCTATTATACATTTCTACTCTAGGAACAAGGCCCGAAATTTTGGGGGAAGGGGCCAGTCGATTAGATCGACTCCAGTACGCAACTGGTACTTAATTTATCGACCCCAAAAGGATGAAAGGCAAAGTCAACTTCGGCGGAATTCGAACACAAAACCTAACCGTGGACGAAATACCGCTAAGCATTTGGCCCGGTGTGCTAACGATTCTGCCAGCTCGCCGCCTTAATATAATATAATATAATATAATATAATATAATATAATATAATATAATATAATATAATATAATATAATATAATATAATATAATATAATATAATATAATATAATATAATAAATGTGAATGTCAGTGTGTCAGTGTGTCACACTTTTTCAATTTTACTCCTAGAGGCCGTAGCCCAACATGTCATACCATTTTGGAATCAGGCTCAGTGAGTAAATTAAAAACATTCTGGGCCGATTCCAGACCCACAAACCTGAAATTTTGGATTCCCAAGTTTTCATTACTGTGATTGTTTTTGACGATTTTTTTACGTGACTTTTTGCGACAAGTTTTTTTGTAAAAATAACAATTTTTATAATTTAAAGGCTAACTCTATTAGTAATTTAAAAACATCGTCGGCCGAATCCAAACCTGGAGTCCTGAAATATTGGATTCCTATGTTTTCATTACTGCAATTTGTTTTTGGAGATATTTTTTTACGTGACTTTTTGCGACGAATCTGATCATGATTGGAATATGACTCTGGAGGAAGCAATTGCAACAAATTCTTCAAAACAAGTCAGAGATCTCTTTGCAGATCTTCCCATCCGAGGTCAGTTACTTAAAAGCTATAGAGTCTCTTTTTATCTTTCATTTCTCTTTATCTTGTTCCAGTCACTGGACTGCGGCCATGCTGGGGCATCGCCTTGAGTGGTTTAGTCGAATAAATCAATCTCAGAACTTACTTTCAAAATCTGGTACTATTTCTGTTGGTCTGTTTTGCCGATCACTAAATTTGGGAGAGGAAATCAAACCAACACCGGTTGTCAAGCGGTTGTGATACGCACATACATACGCACGCATGCTTGCATGCGCGCGCACACACACAACTTCCGTCTACCAAATCCACTCACAAGGAACTGGCCGACCCAGGGCTAAATTAGAAGACACTTGTTCAAAGTGCATCGCAGTGGGACTGTTATCCAAATCCACGTGTTTGCTAAGCGAGTTTCCGAACCATAGTCATACCTGCGTTTGTATGACGACCTGTATGGGACCGGAAGCTTTTGCTGATGTCGATAGAAGTTAGAACGTTGTGTGTAGGAGCTTTTCGTGGCTAAAAACCACTCACTGTACTTTCTAGAAGTGTATGCATCTAAAAATTACCTTCAGTGGTTCATTAACGTACATTAATATAAATCAGTGATGATGTGTGTGTGTGTCGAAGTGAGCACCGTCGACGCGGGCAATTATTGAGCAGATTGGTACAAGAAGTGACCAACCGTATTTGATAATTCTTTACCAATCAAATTTGATCGAGCCATTTATTGATATCAAAGAGAACTACATAGCCGTCGCCAATGCGATTAAAGTAGTTCAGTTACTGATATGTGATGTCGGTAAAAAAAATAGCATCCATCAGATCAGGTTCTGCTGATGCTGTAACCACGATCGCTCACGGAAAGAAACAGAACCAACTGGCAATCCGTCGGTTACGACGACGAGGGTTCCAGTTGAAATTAACCTGCAATCGGCTGAGCGCTCCATAGACACGTTTACCCCTAAAGTAGTTCTCAGGGAGATTCAGCGTGACACAAAATGTGACAATGCTGGTCCTTTTTGAATTACAGGTACAACTCATTTTTGCCAGCTGAGTGGACTGGAACAACGTGAAATAAAGTGTCTTCCCACCGCCGGGAATTGAACTCACGACCTTACGATCGTGAGCCGATTACTCTAACCACTAAACCAGGCGGAGATAAATGATATCCATCTTCGAAAAGCTATCAGTGAAAGTTATTGATCGATACATAGAAAAGTTATTTGTGCGTAGGGAGGTGGGGGAACAGTTGTGTATTTACATTAAATTGATGGTGATGGTGGTGGAGGGGGGAATTTCCTCGAGAAAATGGTTAAAGAGTTTTATGCGAATATCGACCACTTAGAGAATATGTTGAGCTAGAGAGAGAGAGAGAGAGAGAGAGAGAGAGAGAGAGAGAGAGAGAGAGAGAGAGAGAGAGAGAGAGAGAGAGAGAGAGAGAGAGAGGTTATTGATAGTAAGGATTAGTTGAAGAATTGTGAGTGGAATAAGTGTGGAATACGGTTAGCAGATAGTGATATGCAAGAGATCAGATGGTCAGCTATCGCAATGTTGGAAGCGAGTGAAATAGCAACTCGGACATAGGACAAACTGTGGTCTTCCAAGCATTGATTTCAATTGGTGATGGTGTGAAACTTGCACCATCACAACCCCCATCTCTACTACTACTACTACTACTACTACTACTACTAGATATTGATTTCAAGTCTTGACACAAGGCCAGCAATTTGGGGGAGGGAGTAAATCGATTGCAACAACCCCAGTGCTCAACTGGTATTTTATTTTTTGTCGACCTTGAAATGATGAAAGGCAAAGTCGACCCCGGTGGAATATAAACTCAGAACGGGAAGCGCCGGAAGAAACGCCGCTAAGCATTCAGTCCGACTCGCTAACGGTTCTGCCAGCTCGACGCCTTACTTTCTGCTACAAGATATTGGTAATAGTCTGATAAGGTATTTTCTTATTCACAGTTTAATGAATTAGATGGAATTAGTTAAAGATAAAGATGTCTGTTAGAGGACATTCACTTTGTCATCGTTCTCAGCACTGAGAACATATTTGTCACAGAACAGAATTAATGGCGATAGAGCTTCAACAGTTCCTTATCATAGAATTGCTGGAACAATTTCCCAAGGAATAATGACATTAATTTTCTTTTAAGATCACGAACATCTAATTAATTAACATTCTTTATGGAATTTTTCTGTTAACATCATACATCCGTTATTTGATGATCTATAACTTTTATCAGCATGACCTTCAGCAAACGACGGAGGCCGCTTCATCTGCTAGAAATAGCCGAAAATATCACTAAAATCACATCCAACAGAAGGATATATTAGACAGGGTGTTTCTACTTACAGCTAAACAGGGTAGCCATGGATGGAAGAAATTCGATCATAAATTTGTTTGATCGGCATTGATCTGAGACTAAAAAATAAATGCAACAGTAAGAAGAAGAAGAAGAAGAAGAAGAAGAAGAAGAAGAAGAAGAAGAAGAAGAAGAACAACAACAACAACAACAACAACAACAAAATAAGCAACAGCAATAACAGAAAGACAAACAATATCAATTACAACTACATTATCAAAATTATTTTGACTAAAAGAAACTCCTTTAAAGTTACACACATGTCGGTTTCAAATTTAGGCACCAGGCCAGTAATTTCGAGGGTGGGCTAAGTGGATTACATCTCCCCCGTTACTCTGAAAGGATGAAAGGCAAAGTCGACATCAGCGGACTTTGAACTCAGAACGTAAAGGCAGGCGAAATGTCGCTAAGCGTTTTGCCTGGCGCGATAACAATTTTGTCAGTTTGCCGTCTTGAGTGACATTCATATTAAAAGACAGATTAAAAGAAAAGGTTTGAATTACAGAAAATACAGCTTAATCATGACGTTCTGCTTTGTAGAGTCGGAAAGTAATATTATTTTTTTAGTAGTTACATTTTAATTGAGTACTTTTATCGAATAGTAAAAGTACAACTCTGTGTGAATCGTATACAATGTTTTGTTTCGGGTTTTGTGTTTCCTATTGTATTCAAAGTTCGCTGCGTATTATTTGTGTAGTGTTTAATAGTACTGATGCTATCTGCTAATTGCGTAAGTCTCGGGGTTTTGCTTATATATTTGACTACAATGTTTATTTTTGATATTATTATTATTACATTGCATTGCATCTCTCTTGGGTCGATAAATCAAAGTAGCAGTCAAATAATGAGATCAGTATCACCAGCGATTTCCCCACCGCCCAAGATTCCAGGCCTTGTGATTGATATTAGAAACAATTATTGTTACAGTGATGAGGGCGGTATTGCAGCAGAACCAGAGGGTGTTGCAGCAGAACCAGAGGGTGTTGCAGCAGAATCAAAGGGTGTTACAGCAGAATGATTAGCATGCCGGACTAAATGCTTTGCGATATTTCTTCTGGCTTTTTATGTTGTGAGTTCAAACTCCACCGAGGTCAACTTTGCTTTTCATTCCTCTGTATTCGACAAAAATAAAGTACCAATCGAGTATTGGGATCAATATAATCGATTAACCTCTCCGCTAAATTTCGACCGTGTACTTTGTGTTAGGCATTAATATCACTGCACTCGCTTTGATCAGAAGAAAATTTTGTGTCAGTAAGCTTCATCAATTTTTTTCATTTGAAATGATTGTTTCTTGTTGTCTGTTTTGTCACAGACCAGGTGAACACAGTGGACACTTGCTGTGTTTCGTCCCGTGTTCAATATTTTGTTGAGGTGAAAAATTGTCATCATTATTTAGAAAAAAATACGGATTTCACCGAAGAAGTCCTAACAATTTTGCATAGCAGGCAAAGCAAAGAGAGGAAGCGAGGAAGAACGGAAAGAAAATGAGCGAAGCCATACTTTAGCTGCCATGGTTACGAAAAACAGCATTGGTGTTACAGTCAGTCTGATACATTACTGCAAGACCAAGGGTCTATTGCACGTGCAAGCAGTAGCAGCGGCAGCGGCAACAACAGTAGTACCCCAACCAGGAAACAAGAAAAATGACCATTATACCAACATCAGCAGAAATTGCATCAACTTCACTGACTATCACGATTCATCTGCAAGCTTGACTGCCCAGAAGACCGTGTTTTATCGTTGCTGCAAGTCAACAGAACAAGCATTTGTTTACGGAAAGAGTCAAAGAGGCTGTCAAGAAATACAAAGGCGATATTGTGCACTGCAGTGACATATCTCTCCAAACGACACGCATCAATGAACACTGATGTACAAATGCCTCACCGCTGAAGAGTTATATCATACCAGCCTCGGGACTACAGATATTTATTTTTCACTCAGACTGTTACAGTGGTCTACATGTATCTGCTTATAAGAACTGGTTAGTCTCATACCACTTCCACTTCAGTGTTCTTGAAATACTCATCAATCCTCCTTTAGTCTCACATGTTTTGAGTACCACTGCACCCAAGTTTCTGCACTATCCTCAGTCCTTCTTCCTAGAATTCCCTTTCTCTTCATGTTTTTCTTGCAACAATCAACTATCCAAGAGAAATATCAACTATATCTGTCTCACCACTCTTGGAAGATCTGCAAAGTCTCTGGATACAGCTATTTCCTGCAGCTTTCCGCCAACCAGTCAAACACTTGAGAAACAATTCTGTCAAAACAGGAATCGAAACAGTAACTACAACGTCAGCCATACGAACATCAACAACAACAGTAACATAAGTTCTACAATCCAATCCCTTTCTTGGAAAGAAGTGGCATCGAATTTTTCAGTTTTCCTGACTTTATCCAAAGTGATGGCAGTGAAACCGAATGCGGACAGAGCTCTGGGAGCTCTAATCTTCCATGGATAGCGGGTTCTTCAACCAGCTTTCTATTATATTGTGTATACACTCTTGCTGTCGTCGTCGTAGTCCTCCTCGTCCTCCTCCTCCTCCTCCTCTTCTTCTTCTTCTTCTTCTTCTTCTTCTTCTTCTTCTTCTTCTTCTTCTTCTTCTTCTTCTTCTTCTTCTTCTTCTTCTTCTTCTTCTTCTTCTTCTTCTTCTTCTTCTTCTCCTCCAGGTGGTCCTTAAGTGTTCTATACTAAAAAAGGATAATTTGATACTTCTGTTTCCAATATATTTAATTCATAGTCAATTTCATGTTAATTTTGCTAATTACTTTCACGTAATACCTTTGGGTATTCGCGCGTTAAGTAAATTAAAGTAACTTATTGAGAAAAAAAAATTAAAGAGTGGTTAGATCTATGAAGTGTTTATTTGTGAGGTCAGTTGTACACTTGAAAATTTTTAGGGTTCACGGGATAACATTTGTTTATCTATATGAATAACAAGCATTTTCACAACTTGTTCTGCGTTTTTACAACTTGTTCGAATCAAAGCAAAAATATCTTCACCCATCGATGTTTATTGCAATTAAATATTCTTATTAGCATAAAATTTTTTTTTTTTAGTTATAAAGACAAAACAAAGCAAGTTATAAAAATAATACAACTGGATGGTTTTATCTGGTATTTCAGTATTTTAGAGCTAGGACACGTCCTTCAGGAAATCTTTGGAAAAATGTTGTTTGCTGACAACACCATTTTCCTGAAGATTTCGTGAAGGAGAAATATTGAAATGCAAAGACTAATTACGAACTATCGACATGAATTATTATCATCTCTTTATCACAGGTTTTGTTGGAGCTCCTGGAGTTTTGCATGCATAACGAGCTTACCACCCGCAGCCTACGGTACCATGCTATTCGTTCTTTTCAGCTATCTAATACTTACCTGATTATTCTGGCCGTGCCAAGGAGGCATATCATATGCTGCAGTAAATTATTCTCTGCATAATTGTTTCCGGAATTTGGCGCGCCAGAGCTGAGACATTTTGAAAAATAACCTCAATGTAATCGGTGGAACTGTACGCAAGTTTTATTTTATGAAAACAATTCCTGTATAGTTCTGCAAATTATATTGATTCTAGAACGATTGTGCTGATGAGAACACGGATGTTGTTACGTAAGCAAAACGTTAATGTTCGAAACCGGTACACAATTAATTCTTTATTCTGTATATTTCTCATTTTTTCTTGCCCGCTTATGTTCTGGTGTTTTGCGAAATTTTTTTCTGGAGAACATTATTTTTCTTTGTAGTTGGGTCGTTGATGACCTCGTTCTAGCATATCGGATGTCCACTTAGTGGTCATCCCTTCTTATATACATTTAATACAATTTTTCTGAATTTTCTGATTTTTTATATGCTAGG
>NC_068996.1:53682714-53685074 GCF_001194135.2 Octopus bimaculoides
TATATATATATATATATATATATATATATATATGTGTGTGTGTGTGCGTGTGTGTGTGTGTGTGTGTGTGTCTGTGTGTGTGTGTGTGTGTGTGTACTAACAATTAGAACTATAAATAATGGGTAATTCTTAGTAGATATATTAATATTAAAATATAAAATATATGGTAAATATGGACATAAAGTTTTAGTTACAGATAACTGTATTTTATAAAAGGTGAAAGGATTTTTATTTAAGTACATATCTTAGGAATGTGTGATTAATATATCTTTAACATAATTGGTAGTCTTAATTTAAAGATACTACGTATCAATTGAATAATGGTTCTAATTTTTATTAATTTCATTAATTTTGATCTATTAACGCAAGCGCTTTCCTCAATTAAGCTCGTGTAAATCTATTCACACTATTGTGTAAACAAATATATTGTGCACAAATATCAATGACGTAATATTCAGGTAATTAGTAAGCGATTTTGATTCTTTATTGTCTAATAGCTTTAGTGGGTTATCCTGAACACAAGATAAACCACCCTCCATTAAATACAGTGTAAAAGTCACCAGGACTATAAATTTAGGTGGTATTTTAGGATTAATATACCAATAACTATAACTATAAATGTTAAGTAATTCTTCGTAGAGATCATATTTATATTAAAATATAAAATAGATGGTAAACATGGACTTATGTCCATATTTTTATTTACGGGTAACTGTATTATATAAAGGTTAAATGGATTTTAATTTACGCACAAATACGTAATGAAAATATTACATATACGTAAGTATGGTTTTTAAAAAGAAAAATAATAATAATTTATTGTTTAACTATAATTTCTAGATTGCAACTGGGTGGCTTATGATAAATTTCTTAAGTGATTAAATACGTTAATGACATTTCGATCTATCATAAGTAATAGTCTAAATTAGGAATAATGTTTTTTAGCTTCTAGTTTAAAGTAATCGTATCGAAATATTGTTTAAGTTAACTGACAGATATTTTGTTTTTGTTTGTTTGAACACATTACACACACGCACGCGCACAAATGCATTAAACAAGTTTGTATTTACATAATACACAAGTAACGCGATTTTGACCCTGTGGACCCCATCGGCCGCAACAAATCTGGTTTTTCCAGATTTATTTTTAAATGGCTCCGGTGATACTTGAGAAACGAACCCCAAGTGTCACTCGTGCCTGGAGCCAGGTCATATCAAAAAGAACTGCCCCCAGGACCATGGTGAAGTCCTGGATCAGTTACTGGAAGCCACCTCCCCTACCCAGTCAAAGGGAGAGGTGGATGTGGTTGAAACCTCAACCCAAAAAGGATTAAAAGGGAAGAAGGCGGGCAACAATGGTTGCCTGCCGAAGGACCCTAAGACTTCGGGAGGTGGGGGAGAGACTCCGGACAAAGTGGAAGAGCTCCACTCTCCTGAAGTCAGGAAGAAAAGAGAAAGAAGAAGGATGGGTCATTGCAGGTAGACGATGATGTGCCGTCTGCATGTCCCGAAGGTCCGTTGGTGGGAGTTGAGCTACCGACGGAGGAAGAGCCTTCGTCGGTAGGAATTGTGCCACTGACGGTGGAAGAAACGACACTCACCCTTAAAGATGAAGAATTACTTGTCTTCTTCTACAAGGGCGGAGAGGTGGAAAAAATAGTGGAGGAATACAAAGAGACAGTAGATATGGCCTGCACACGGGATCCCGAATGGCCTCCGCAGATAGCTGTGGAGGTCATAAGGTTTTCCGTGTGGGAAAAACTGAAAAGGCTGAAAGAGGAATGTCGCATATGGCCGGGTGGCCCTAACCTGACATATGCTTTGTACATGAATGAGGCATGGGAAATGGCAGGGTACGGGACCATAAGCGACAATGAAGATAATGATGGATGTATTGATGGATATATTGATGAATAGGAGGTGAAAAAGCCTCGTTAGTATTAAATAGTAAGAAAGTTTGAAACCTCATCCTATTTAATTTAAATGCATTATTTATGATGGTTTAAAACCTCAATTGTATGTGTTCTTTTTTTTAAAAAGAAAACATGAAACCTCATATTGATTTTTAAAAAAGAAAATATGTTTTCGAGAAAAATCCAATCAGCGGGTGTTGGGTTTCGTCTTTCATCTATTCATTTTATTTCATTTTCATTCATTAATGCGTTTATCCAGCGCGCAGTTACCCTGTATACTGCCTTTATGGCAAATAAAATGAAATAAAGTAGCTTGCTTCCCAGCCACATGGTTCTGGGTTCGACCCCACTGCGTGGCACCTTGGGCAAGTGTCTTCTACTATAGCCTCAGGCCTACCAATGCCTTGTGAGTGGATTTGGTATGGTAGATGGAAACTGAAAGAAGCCC
>NC_068996.1:53685181-53686432 GCF_001194135.2 Octopus bimaculoides
TGTGTGTGTGTGTGTGTGTGTCTGTTTGTATCCCCACCATCGCCTGACAACCGATGCTGGCGTTTTTACGTCCCCGCAACTTAGCGGTTCGGGAAAAATTACTGACGGAATAAGTACTAGGCTTACAAAGAATAAGTTCTGAGGTCGATTTGCTCGACTGAAAGCGGTGCTCCAGCATGGCCGCAGTCAAATGACTGGAAAAAAAATTAACATTAAAAAGTGAACGATCAGTTTCCATTCACAATGTCACAACCTGTCTACAAGGGGATCTTTTAAAGGACGAAACCGATTTTTGCGGTGTAGGATATATTTATCGTCTGTTAGGGAGGAAATATCTAGTCTCTACTTAGCAATATTGAGACCTCTAAATTTGTAATATGATATGTGTATGCTCCAAGTACATCCGTCGTTTATATGTTAATGTATTATATATATATATATATATATATATATATATGCATGCATATCTATATCTATTTTGCACACATGTATTTGCATCTTTGGGTATTTTAATGTTTGGGTATGCGAGCGCGTGTGTTTGTGTGCCCTGGGCATGTACCTGTTTATGTGTGTGTGTGTGTGTGTGTTTATCTTTCGCTGACGTACGTGAAGGATGTAAACATTAGTGGGAGGGTAAAATAAAAATGAATTAATTTGTGAGGAGGTATCATATGCGTAGGAGTGAGTATATGTTGCTACAAGTGCATTAAGAAGATAATTATAACGAATATTTCGTTAGGTTCAGCGAATAATTAGTAATGCAGGCAAGCTAGTTATAGCAGGATAATGGTTAAGTATGGAAAAATTATGGGAAAGAAAGTAAACGACTCTGGTCTGATCGACTGTTGTAACAAAAACCAGAAACAATTTCTGCTTGTTTGGGACAACCACAAAGTGATATGGGGCCTTAAATCAATACTTTAATAAAATGACTAGTGAAAGCGATGGCGGACAGTTGACCATTGTACTCGGCGGTGTTGTCAGTGTGAAGCAAGATCTTGGAATTGTTATACGTAAACAAAAATAATTTATATAGACGTAGGAGTGGCTGTGTGATAAGTAGCTTGCTTACGAACCACAAGGTTCCGGGTTCAGTCCCACTGCGTGGCACCTTGGGCAAGTGTCTTCTACTATAGCCTCGGGCCGACTAAAGCCTTGTGAGTGGATTTGGTAGACGGAAACTGAAAAGAAGCCCGTCGTATATATGTATATATATATATATATAAATATATATATATATATATATATATA
>NC_068996.1:53686889-53687617 GCF_001194135.2 Octopus bimaculoides
ACACACACACACACACACACACACACACACACACACACACACACACACACACACACATCCAGTGACGTATCGATCTTACTGTATAATAGCATTTGTTAGCCGATACCTGAAGAGGACGAGCTGTTTAAAGTAGACTACTAGGTTTATACGCGCGTTGAATTTACCTGTCTCTATATAAATATATATATATGCAAATTATTAAGGTAGGTATTCGTAATTTACAACCGAAAGGTACAAGTATAGACGTCACTAAAGTGACGGAGGGTGGTAGTCAGCACCAGCATTGCTAGAAATAAGAGTCAAAGCAACTATTAGCCACGTACTTACAACTGTTTTGACTTACCTAACAACTGTTTCGACTCTTATTTCCAGCAATGCTGTTACTGACTAGTACCGTCAGACACTTTAGTGACGACTGTATGTATGTATGTATGTGTGTTGTGTGTGTATGTGTGTGCGCTTGTACGTGTGTGTGTATATATGTACGTACGGACGTCTCTCTTTCTCTCTCTGTCTCTCTCTCTCTCTCTCTCTGTCTCTCTCTCTCTCTCTCTCTATATATATATATATATATATGGGAGAATATACAAATAATAACAACAGACGAGGACAGGTGGTGTAAATAACAAAAGTATATATTAGTATGACGCTCGGGAATACGGAAAGTCTTTGACGTTTCGAGCTACGCTCTTCAACAGAAAGAATACGGAGACAAGGAGAAAAACACG
>NC_068996.1:53688841-53690145 GCF_001194135.2 Octopus bimaculoides
GCGGTGTGGATGGTGGTGGGTGGATATCCACGCAGGCTAAAGTGGTGAGCCATGAGTTGAGACTGAGTCTCAAAGTCATGGCGTTGCCCGTGTTACATGCAATTGAAGGATGAGACTTTTCTCTTATATTTTCTGTAAGGGACTGGAATAGATATGATTCGAATTTCATCAAAATTTCACATGAGGGTTCTTTCCCTCTTTACACACCCTAAAAATTCTAATCATGACACATGTATCCCATACTATTGATCTTTATGCGCATATTCCAAAATTTCAGTCTTCTGGAACCTGTAAAAAGGATTTTGCTCCTGAAAAATGGAGCTCATGGAGCTGTAAATGTGGGAATGAAGGCCCCTATTGGGGGTGGGTGTGTTAATGTCAACCAGAGAAGTTGAATTGTTGGGAATGTTTTTAACTTGGGTCTTATAGTATGCCTGTATATATGTGAGAGTATAGTCTCACTTTAATAGTTTCAGTATGAAATTGAAAGTTTGAAGTGAAAGTATTTGAAATTACAGTAGCGACATGTTATTGTTTCACTTTTGAGATGTAATACTCAAATAGTGGAATAGTTTCAGTGTGAAAGTGAAAGTATCTGACATTACAGTAGAGTGATGTTATTGTTTCACTTTTGACACGTAATAGTGAAGTAGTCGAGGAGATATGATATTGCTGTGGGCTCGAACTATGCAAAAAGTTTAAAATTGTTTTGGCCTAAGACACTACATGGACCCTAAGTAAGGCATGTGTTAATTTGGAATGAAATTGGTTGTGTAGTTCTGGAGTTTTAGGGATTCACACAGACACACATTCTCATCTTTATATATGTGTTATTTTTGCGCATATTCGAAAATTCTAGTGTTATGGACCCTGTAAAAAGGATTTTTCTCCTGAAAAATGGAGCTCTTGGAGCTGAAAAATGTGGGAGTTAAGGCTCCAATTGGGGATGTGTGTGTTAATGTCAACCAGAGAAGTTGAATTGTTGGGAATGTTTTTAACTTGGGTCTAATATGTATTGTTTGAATTTCACAATTTATGCACCACATTGCAGAAATCACAATGTAAGTATATCTGAAAGGATAGTCTTACACTGTTGTACCGTTGAATTACAAATAATGCTCATCTGTTATGTTCAGGGGACCCTATAGCTTCTAATGGTACAACTGTATTCGTCTTTGCTTAGGAAAAATGACTAAATTGTGGGTGTGAAGTCCCCATGAAGGGGTCTTTGTAATTTCTAAGAAGAAATTTTAGAAATATCACTTTATTTGTGTGTAATATGTAAGGTTAAAATTTCATCAACA
>NC_068996.1:53691511-53694846 GCF_001194135.2 Octopus bimaculoides
ATATATATATATATATATATATATATACATGTATGTATCTAAGTTATATGCACACATTTTTCATAAACATGAGTCCGTTATATTACACCAATGTCGAACATTAGCAAAAATATTTACTTCAGTATCCAGATTTCGGTTCATCAGCAACGAAAGAGTTCGGAAGTGATCTCTTCAACCAGAAGAAAATGATTGATATGATGTTAAGTGAATTGGAAAGCCAGGTTCAATTAATGAAGCTCCTCGTTGTGGTTGCTTAGTATCAGTGACGTCAGAAGAAAATTCTCAGCTTGAGAGACAATATCATTAACTCACTCATACATTTGTTATGTGTGTTTCGTCTCAAATGAACATCTGTGAAACATCATTGTCACGCATTATGAAGGACTGATTTCAATCAACAACCTACCTTTAAAATCCCACAAACTGTAAATAAAGCCAAAAATTGACGATCGTTCTAAAGTTTGTGAAAGAAATGTTGGTGTTTTTTTATTAACTAACGATACTCATATTATTGATTGCATAGTTACATCAGATGATGCATATCATGTGGACGACGACAGATCTGGGTGCAATATACTTCTCATTACAGTTCCTTCAATGTACATTGTGGCTAATCATAAATTGTGTCTTTCGAATACAATTCTCAATTCCAGTGTGAACTCGTAGAACATCAATGAAATACTGATATTTTATCTAGATGTTAACATACTTCTGTTCTGTACTTTCACCGCCTCCGCGTTATGGAACTTCGCCACATTTTTCTAACATCATAACAGCTAGACTTAACGACTAGATGTTATGATGTTAATCTAGCAAGCTAGACTAATCACTGACTTAGACAACATTGAATATTTTGTGACTTCACTGTTCCAGTTTTCTTCTTGTGGAAATGTTTAAAAAAAAAGAAAAACAAGGAGGCTACCAATACTACATTCAAGAACTAAGAACTATATTCATTAAACGGATTTTCAGACTTGACAGCTGATTTATGTCTCAAGATTTGCCAATCTGTGCCCAAAGAACAGCAATCCTGGCACGTTCTAAACTCTGCTTTCAGTTTGGTCAATATTGGATGTTTTATTTATTCAAGTATTTGCAGTAAAGTTTTCTGCATCAGTTTCTTTTTGCACATATTATCGTACAACTTATGGCAGAATGTTTCGTTTTCCTCTCTCTCTCTCTCTCTCCTCTTCATCCTTCTCACTTTTACTCCTTCACTCTTCGTACATACACACGCACGCGCACTCACACGTACATACATCATATTTATACAGTTGTAAGGAATTTTTCACGTAGACTAAATGCCAAATCTACAATATCAAACAACTTACCCTGAATATTACCTTCGAAAATGTGTTATTTCGTAGAACAAAATCCAGTTTACTGCATCTGCATGTGTCCGAGATTATTGTATTAACGTTCATTGACAAAAACATTCTACCTATCAAAAAGTGTTATACACTTGTACGTTGTATTGGCAGGAAGTGTAGACATTTTTGGACCCATGACATTACAACGTATTTCGATAGTTGTACTTCTGCAAACCGTGAATAAGTGATACGAGGTGGTACCAAAAAGTTCCCGGACTTGTTATGTTTAAATAAAAGATATAACTTATTTATCAAAAGTTTTAATTAATAACATATCTTTCGAAATAGTCATCATGCACAGAAATACATCGGTCCCAGCATTTCTGCCACTTTTGAAATGGACCCTGAAAGTCGTTTTCTGTAAGTGGGTCGAGGACCTTCTTCGATTCGTTCTGGATCTCGACAACGGTGTTAAAACGGTAACATTTGAGTTGTATTTTCATTTTCGGGAAGAGATGGAAGTCCGCTGGTGCTAAAACTGGTGAATATGGCGGATACGGAAGTGATACCTTGTTGTTTTTGGCTAGAAACTCATGAGTGAAGAAAGCTCGGTGACTGGGTTGCATTGTCGTTGTGAAGAATCCAGTTCTTCACGTTCCACAGACCCGGTTGCCTTCGCCGAATGTCCTTCTTCAAACGCTTCAAAACGTCGCAACAGAACTCTCAGTTAACGGTGTGGCTCTGAGAGATGAATTCTCGATGCACAATACCACATTTCCTGGGGTGACGCTCATGGCAAGTCTTCAAGATAGCTCATCGCCATCCAGAGACGTTTATCCGCTTTTGAAGCGCCCGTGCCACTCGAAACATTGCATGCAACCCATTGCCTCGTCGCCGAAAGCTTGAGGAAGTATGCGAGCAGACTTCCCAAGTTTAAAGCAAAATATCACGTTTGGATCTTTGTTCCTGTCTATGACAAAATCACAACATACATGTGATCACAAAAACACAAATTTCACAACTTGCAAAGTAAACACAGCGATGTCATTCGGTATAATGCCTCATGAAGGTCACTGCTAGCGCTCACTGCACACCAAACCTGTGCTGCCATCTCTTGGTGCGCTACAGAACTAGATCGGGGACATTTTGATGCCACTTCGAAGCTATAAAATGTTTAATGAATAAAAGAGTTAGTAAAGCCCCGAACATATAATTGAAAACATCGATTTATCACATTTCTGTAGACCTTATTATACATATGATCAGCGGCTATAAAAAAAATAATGTCATAAAGTTACTACGTTTCAATGAGTAAAATCGAACAATATTCAATGTCAAAGACAGGAGGATTTCCTTAGAATAAATACAGAAATCGCTCCTATTCTTCAATACGTATATTCATATCAGCACGCTCCCATTTTCCTATCTAAAAAATTTCACTGTGCCTCAATCTAATATCAGGTCATCCAATAAGTTCTGTCCGATTTTACCCTTTTTAAAAAATTGAACGAAATTTAATAGTATTTTATAATGTCTAATGGAATTAGAAATTATTTTTATGCATTTGTGTACATTTAAACTAATTAAATATTATTTTACAGAATAACAGAAGTAAAATTTCTTCGATTAAAACCCTTTCTAACATGGAAGTATTTGAGGCATTTAAGGCACATAATGCTTTATGAGTACAAAAAAGGAAACTCTGCAGCCGAAGTGACTCGAAACATACACTAAGTTTATGAGAAAGAATGCTTGAATTAAAGAACTTGCAGAAGATGGTTTGCAAAATTCAGAAGAGGAGATTTCAGCCTTGAAATACAATCACTCCATTGATGAGCCCTTAGAGAACTTTCAAGACCAGCTGCTGACTGATAAGTTTTAAAACCCAAGTGACATATTATTTAAGTCTCTTCTATATCTTTGCCCTTTGGAATCTGATTCTTAAGGAACATGTTGTTTATTTGTGCATATAAATGTGTGTGTGTGTGTGTGTGTGTGTGTGTGTGTGTGTGTGTGTGTGTGTGT
>NC_068996.1:53695732-53697096 GCF_001194135.2 Octopus bimaculoides
ATATCTTTGCCCTTTGGAATCTGATTCTTAAGGAACATGTTGTTTATTTGTGCATATAAATGTGTGTGTGTGGGTGGGTGTGCATATGTTCCTAATGCATTCCAAAACCGAGTTGCAGTTTTTGACGCATGGGGTATCAAAAGACTCAGTAAGCTTTTGGCTACCAACTAAACAATATTTTAATTCACATATTTGCATTACAAAAATTTAAGATTATCATTTTTCTTTTAGTCACCTATCGTAAATGACATCTTTTACCACCACTACCACCACCACAGTGACGATGACGTCACATTTTCTATGTGTTCGAGCGTTCGTTATGTACGTTAGGCCGATGACGGACAAGTATATGTATGTGACGGTGTTTGTGTCTGTCAGTATACATACATTTTTGTGACGACTGACACACACAGGAACAAATATAGGCTTGAGGTGTGCGTTAATGTGTGTGTGTCTTAATATATGTATGTGACTCCCCTCCCCCAACAGTGAAACGCACTGATATATTGAGAGTTACAACGACTAGGTTTCATTAGTTAGTGAAATGGTTTCACACTTTCAATTTCAACCAAAATTACAGTGTTCGATCAGGAGACTGACGATGTGTGAATAATGAAAGTCATGCTTCTCCGAATTAGTCACATCTGTACTATAATAAAGACATTTTCTTAGGCGAGATTTCGTTTTGACTTGCAGAGCTGTCATCTGCGTTCGTTCATTTCTGTAAAAAATTTTATTTATTTACTTTTGTTTTAAAATGAAAGAGAGGAGAAAATGAAAGATGAATGTACGTGTATATGAAATGGACGTGTGTGTGTGAAAGAGAGAGGGGAGACGAAGAGAGAGAAAGAGCGAAAGAGGGAGAAAGATAGAGAGAGAGGAAGGGAAAAAGATAGAGAGAGAAAGGGAGAAAGAGAGAGAGAGAGAGAGAGAGAAAGAGAGTGAATGAAAGGGTGTGTTGTCATGTATACATAATGCATCAATACATATGCACACATCTTTTTTGTATGTACATGTGCGTGTGTGAGAGAGAGAGAGAGAGTGAGTGAGTGAACGTGTGTTCTCATGTATGTGTAAATGGCGCTCATTCACTCCCTCTCTCTCTCTCTCTCTCACACACTTACACACACACACTTACACACACATACATACACACACACACGTTCGTTTCATATACACGTTCATACATTTTTCACTTTCTCCTTTCGAATAACGTTAAAACAAAAGTAAATAAATAAGAACTTTTTACAGAAATTAACAAACAAAACAGCTGACCCGGATGGCAGTTCCTTGACAACTTTGAGAGTTATAACGGAACATATAAGGAAACATAGCCGCTGCTTATTATCTGTTTACCAAATAAT
>NC_068996.1:53698797-53699384 GCF_001194135.2 Octopus bimaculoides
AGTAGAATTCTACGCATGCGGGATACATCAGACAAAAGTAAAAGCTAGTAGGTAATGGGTGGGTGAGGCGGGGGAAGGGGCATTGGGTGTTTCTTTAAGAAAAATTAAACTATAAAAAATACATGTATTTCCCATGTATTTTTCTAAGTAGATTAAAAAAAAAATCGTAAAAGTTACAAATTAAGAAATTGTGATAAGGATAAGGGGAAATTAAAATTTTGATAACGTGATTTTTGGAAAAAATCGTATTAACCCCCTTTTATACAATGAAACAATACATAGTTTGTGATCTTTCTTAAGAACAGAAGGCACTTGCATGCAAACCCATGAAAATTGCGCCCTCCCTCTTTTAAACAAACAATAACTTCCATTATGGCATTAACTATATAACAGTGGTGCCGATTCTGCCCATAAGATAAGAGCAAATAATACAATGTACATGTAGGTCATAACACCCGAGCAACGCCGGGATGCATTGCTAGTGTGTGTGTCTATATATGTGCATATAGAAGCACATATATATATATATGTGCATATATGTAAATGCGCATACATTATATATGCATATATATATATATATATATATA
>NC_068996.1:53701042-53706314 GCF_001194135.2 Octopus bimaculoides
AGTTATGAAACACGTGTAATCTTTTTATTATATTTATCTTATGATATTTACTTTACTTTATATTATACTCATTTATTGTGCTTTTAATTATTAATTTTTCTATATGTGATAGTGGATTTTCATCGATGAGTTCTTGAAACTTGGTTATTTTCCCTAAAACTATATATTTTATATATATTTTATCTATAAAGCTCAATTTAATTTTAATTTTTTATAAATTGATTTTAATTGAGTTTTTACCTGTAATTTTGGATTTTGTCCCTAATATTATTATATATATATATATATATATATATACATACAAGGGTTGGACAAAATAATGGAAACACCTACCATCAAAGCATCATAATTTTGAAATATCAATAAAACCGTCAAAAGCTTGTTTATTTTTATGTTTTTTGATTTATTATTAGTGTTGCTTAATATGTTTTGCTAAAATTGCTGTTTATTTTCAGATATCATCAGATAAAGGTAATCAAAATTCATTAGAATGACAGATCTATCGGACTTTCAAAGAAGTCAAATTGTTGGTGCTTATATGGTAGGCGTCAGCATAACAAAAACGGCCGAAATATTTGGTGTATCAAGAAGTACTGTCTTGAAAGTAATGACAGGCTTTGAGAAACAGGGAAAACCTCCTCATCAAAACAAAACCTCCAGAAGAAAACCGAAACTTTCAGATAGGGTCCGTCAACTCCCAAAATTACTGCAGAGCTTAATGATCACCTCGAGAACACAGTTTCCATAAAAAACTGCTCGCCGGTAGCTGCACAAAGCCAGATTTCATTGGAGGGCTGCAATCAGAAAATCCTTACTTTCAAGAACAAACAGTGCAAAGCGTTTAGAGTAGAGTAAAAACCTACAGAATTGGTCCCTAGAGCAGTGGAAGAATGTTATTTTCTCGGACGAGTCATCCTTTACTTTATTTCCAACCACCAGCTGAGTGAGTATATGTGTGGAGACAACCAAATGAAGCATTCGATCCAGACTACTTTCTTCCAACTGTTAAACATGGAGGAGGATCTGTGATGATCTGGGGGGGGGGCTATATTTTGGAAATCCACTGACCCAATGGTTTCCCTTCATGGCAGAATTAATAGTCAAGACTATTTAAGCATTTTATCTGATCAAATTCCTCCTATGTTTGCGGAACTGTTTCTGAAGGGTAACGCAATCTTTCAGGATGATAATGCATATATATATGCATATATATATGTGCTTATATATATGTGCATATATATGCATATGCATATATATATATGTGAATATATATATGTGCATATATATATATATATAAATATGCATATATATATGTGCATTTGTGAGTTTGCAGAGAAATATTATCCGGGCGGATACCATGATGGCTCTCAGTTATGTTCCAGGTTGCGGCTAACCACATCGATCAGTATTTAATGTCTATGACTACTATTAGTTGTTAGTCACTCAGTAAATTCCTCCGATGGGTAATTCCGTGTTCGCTTCACTGGACGGTAATACTGTCTTGTGTATATATTAGCAATAATTACTACGATATAGAATATAGGGACTTGTTCATCCCCAAAATTCATTTCCTCTTATTTTACTATTTTATGCAACATATTATTATTTTGCCTTTATGACCTACACATGTTTCCACTGCACAGATTACAGACAGTTGTAGATGCAACTTGGCACCATTTTCGCTGCAGCTTCTTCAGAGTTTATCTGCCTAGTTTCCTATCGAACTGAGTGGACTTAGTTGTTTGTTAGTTAGGGTTCAGGGGTAGGGGTGGGGGTGAAGCGTTGCTTTGGAACTAAAATCTGATCCGTTTGTAGATTTGTTCAGTCTAATTAGGCCAAGGTTGATGTTAGTGTTTTCGCAGGGTTCTCTGGATATTGCAGTGGTTGCGTACGCTGTAGCCTTGTTTTTAAGTGCAGTGCCTGTGGTGTATTGTTTTTAGTTGTTCATATATTCATTTTTTTGGCTATGTTCTTTTGTGATATACATTGGATAGAATATATGCTAGGTTTGTTAAGGAGGACCATGAATTTAGGGGGTTTTATGATGTCCTTCCATCTATCCTTTCACACTCAACTTTTGGTGGGGCATTATGTAGAACTTCTTTTAAATTTTTTTAATGTTTTGTTGTGTTTGTGCAAGCACCTTAAGGCCTGTTCAAGTCTGGTTTTGAGTAATGTCTTTCTCGATGTACGATATTAGTATAAAAATGCTGCACCGAAAATCGTACCAGGTTGCATCTGCAACTGTCTAATCTGTGCAGTGGAAACATGTGTAGGTCATAAAGACCATAATAATATGTTGTATAAAATTGTAAAATAAGAGGAAATGAATTTTGGGATGAACAAGTCTCCATATTCTATATCGTAATAACATTGCTAATATATATCCAAGACAGTATTACCGTCCAGTGAAGCGAACACGGAATTACCCATCGAAGGAATTTACTGAGTGATTGACAACTAATAGTAGTCATAGACGTTAAACACTGATCGATGTGGTTAGCCGTAACCTGGAACATAACTGAGAGCCACCACGGTATCTGCCCGGATAATATCTCTCTCCAAACTCTCACACGTCTGTCTGTCTGTCTGTATGTATGTATATCTGTCTGTCTGTCTGTCTGTCTGTCTCCTCTCTCTCTTTCCACACACACACACACACACACATATATTCAAGGATCAAGGTGTAGGAAGATAGTAAGCTTCAAGCAGACTGTAGAAGGTATAAAAAAACAACTTTCAGGAACAATAATGGTTTATTGGTGCAGAAGACGTTTGTTCCCTGTTACGTATCCCGAGGTCTGCTCTCTGATTCAATAATAGTAATGATAGTAGTAGTAGTAGTAGTAGTAGTAGTAGTAGTAGTAGTAGTAGTAGTAATAGTGGTAGTGAGTGATAGTAATATTGATAATATGAAGAAAAATATGAATAACAACAATACTATTAACGCGATCCGGATAGTCATTTTTGCGATGTAGAGTAATTCATAGACGCACCCTCCACACTAGACATCAACATTCGACAAAAATATGTATTGATTTCAAGAGACGCTACTTAGTTCTTATCAGCCCGTTTTCTAATATTGCGTGCAAATCTTCCACCTCGTTAAGAAATTATATAATTTACTTGATGACAAAAAGCCTTTCAAATTATATTACTTGGTTTATTATTAGGACTGGGAGACATTAAAATGTTGACTATATTGCATATAATCTTATGCAGCGGAGAATCTCTTGAAATATTACGTGGTTATAAGGGACCTTATCCTTAATAAAAAGCGTGATACAGTTACATTCTGCAGACATTGATTATTAAAAACGTTTAATTTTTATCATAGATCACTTAAGCTCCAATCGTCCCAAATAAATGTAAACTTGTATTTTGATCTATTAGATCTTTGTCTTAGCTTTAATACATCTCTTTTAATCTATTTACACATATCAACTTGGCTCAGAATTATGAAATCTCTTTATTCTTATGATACCTTGGAATCATTAAAATTCTGCTTATAACTATCTAGACCTCACTTTTATGTTTATACATTTACAACGTTACCACTTATTCTTATTTATTTTCTCTTTTCATTTTCTTATTATCTCGTTCCTTTTAACATTCTTTGTGCAGATCTTGTCTTGTCTGCATACTTGATGCTTATACTGTACTGAAACTGCCAAAAGGTTATTATTTTGCTACTTGTATAGCAAGTTATGATTGGTTAGTTTTCTCCATTTTCTTTCTTTTAATAAACTGTGTAGGTGTGCGTAAGTGAGTGTAGGTGTGGTGTAGAAGAACCTTGAGGTTAATGTGTTGGGCTCAATAATCGAAAATTTGTAGGTTCAATTCCTCGACTGGACATCGCATTGTTTTTCTTGAGTAAAAGACTTCATTTTCTGTTTGTTCTAGGTTACTCAACTGAGTAATAGATATCAGCCGAACCATGCTGCAAGAAAAGCCGTGGTTGTGCCTGTGTCTGCTCTTAAATCTTAAGTATGTAAATCAATTAGTGAACGGATGATACAAAATAATAATGGTCATCCTCGATTCTGATTTATGACCAAATCCATCTATCCGTCCATCCATCAATCCATCCATCGTTCCATCCATCTATCGATCCATCCATCCATCCATCCATCCATCCATCATGCAACCCATCTACCTATCCATGCAACCCATCCACCCATCCATCCAGTCATCCATTCATTCCATCTATCCACCCATTCATCCACCTATCCATCCACCCATCCACTTGCTCAGTCGAAACCTATCTATCTATCTATCTATCTATCTATCTATCTATCTATCTGTCTGTCTGTCTGTCTGTCTGTCTGTCTGTCTGTCTGTCTGTCTTAACACACGCACACACACATCATTTACGCACACATATATATCATATGCGTACTGTTAAAACCACACAAACAAAAATATATACGCCAGACAGAATAAAAGTCATTTACGTAATATATAGATTTTCAAGTATATATATCAATTTATCTACCTATTGCTTTATCTACACTCATTCGAAAGAAAATAGAAAACTCACACGCACATGCGCACTTACGTGCATAAAGAGTTGAATGTTAGCATTCCTAGTGTGTGTTAAGATAGATAGATAGATAGATAGATAGTTATATAGTAAGAAAACATTTGCCCAAGGTGCCACGTAGTGGAACTGAACTCGCGATTGTGACTACAACACCCAAACCACTAGGTCATGTGTGTGTGTGTGTGTGTGTGTGTGTGTGTGTGTGTGTGTGTGTGTGTGTGTGTGTGTGTGTATTTGTTTTGCAAGATCCCTGACGTGGCAACGCGTGTTGAAACAGATATTGTAATATTGTGGGTTGATAATTTTTTCTTGCCAAATAAACACACGCAGTATATAATCGTTCTTCACTTCTTTGTTATGTCCTATTGTCTGGAAATCTTTTGTCACAAACCTGTGACCTCTTCAGCAACTCCCTATCCCACGTGTCTTCTGTTCTGCTTAGTCAGAAGGCGACACGATTAGTCAGGAGGAAAGACGTAAGATGGAGAGTCGCTGAAGAGGTCACAGGTGTGTGACGAAAGATTTCCAGACAATGGACATAAAATAAGAACAATAACAAAGAAGTAACGAACGAGTATATAATGCGTGTGTTTATTCGTCACACACACACACACACACACACACACACACACACACACATATGAAAATTTATATATACACGGTCACACACACACATGTATATAATACGTGCATTCGTGGCTGTATTGTAAGAAGCTTGTTTCCCAACCA
>NC_068996.1:53706644-53707673 GCF_001194135.2 Octopus bimaculoides
TATATATATATATATATATGCATGTATGTATGTATGTATGTATGTATGTATGGATGGATGGATGGATGGATGTGTGTGTGTAAGTGTGTATGTGTGTACGTGTGTTTGTACCCCTACTACCGCTTCACAACCGGTGTTGGTGTGTTTACGTCCCTGTAGCTTAACGGTTCGGCAAAAGAGAGACCGTATAGAATAAGAAACAGGCTTAAAATAAATAATCACTGGGGTCGATTCATTCGACTAAAAATTCTTCAAGGCTGTGCCCCAGGATGGCTGCAGTCTAATGACTGAAACTAGTAATATTTCTAAGAGAGTATTGTAGTTCACTTGAAGCATTGTGTATTGTTTGTAAAGAATAAAAAGTTTTGAATGGTACAACAATGCACTATAATACAAAAAATGGACTATATACCTGTTGTAATTTGGTTATCTATAGTCCGATGATATAGCAGAGACTCCAGCAAATAAGATTTGAAAAAGGAATTCTAATTCCGAAATATCATCGGACTATAGATAACCAAATTACAACAGGTGTATAGTCCATTTTTTGTTTTATAGTGCATTGTTGTACCATACATATATATATATATATATATATATATATATATATATATATATATATATATATATATATATATATATATATGTATATGGGTACAGGACACCAAAAAGACGTGAACAAGATGAGAAACGAGAACATAAAAACAACAAGAACATGGAAAACGAACTTTTATTTTGACAACGAAAGAAACAAACAAATAGATAAACGAGACAGGCAACATAAAGAGCAATCCCTTCATCAGTTGTCCCCTGTTTTATCTACTCCACGTTTCGAAACGCGGACAACTGATGAAGGGATTGCTCTTTATGTTGCCTGTCTCGTTTCTCTGTTTCTTTCGTTGTTCAAAAACAAAAGTTCGTTTTCCATGTTTCTGCTGTTTTTTATGTTCTCTTTTTTCATTTCGCTCACGTTTTTTTGACGTCCTGTACCCATATATGCATGTATATATACATATATATATATGTAGG
>NC_068996.1:53707971-53708428 GCF_001194135.2 Octopus bimaculoides
ATATATATATATATATATATATATATATATATATATACATGCACACACACACATGTACATATATAATGCACACACATATACATTAGACATATAGAATTAACATAAATACTTTTACAAGCATAGTTTCACACGCACGCGTGGACACACGCACGCGCACACACACACGCACGCTCGCTCTGATACATGCCCATTCATTTTCGCATGACTATATAATTAGTATAATGATGGTAATAATGATAATAATAATGATAGTAATGATACATTTATAATAAAGATAAACTGATACAAGACATGTATATGCAGGTGAGTTTACATATAGGGACATACACGCACATGCATACATTCATTCATTCATTCATAACACGAACGTCTATCTACCTACCTACCTACCTACCTACTTATCTGCTTTCCTGCCTGCCTGTCGTTTTACTTTATATATATATATATATATATATAT
>NC_068996.1:53709303-53710620 GCF_001194135.2 Octopus bimaculoides
TATATATGCACATCTGTGTATGCATGTCGGTGTATATATATATATATATATATATATATATAAACAAAAAGCACACACACACACTAACACTCCGACACAGATACATATTTACAAGAGAGTTTACTGTTTATTGCAATTGGTGATTATGGTTTAATAAAAATGCATATTATAGCTTAAAGTGTTTGAAATAAATTTAAAAAAAATTAACCAAGGGCCTAATTCTGTGAAGATGTATGTTAAGAAATATTCAGATAACGCCAATTAATACTGAAATATTACAGTGTTCTGAGGAGTTTCTCTCTCTCTCTCCAGTCAAACTAGCGGACAAAGCAACCTTTCTCTGTTGGTAGTCTGATTTCTCCACCTCCGTAAATGTTTCTTCTCATGATGTCCCACCTCCAACCTACATATAGTTTTCCACAACCAGCATACCATCCCCACCGGCAAACTTTAAACGGCGCAGAGAATAAGCACCAGTTCTTTGCCTACCAACTTGCTGAGAACAGTATCTCGTTGCGGTGTGCGTCACAAGAGACAAGCTGCCGACAATTTTCGAAGTTGTACATACATATATATACATGTATATGTATATGTATATGTATATATATATTTAGCAAAGTATAACTCTTAAAGTAGTATTGTTGATATTCTCTTAGAACTTTTGGCTTCTTTTTTAGATAGACAATCACTTGTAAAGTTTATAGGAATAGACCGCAATGATGAATAGAAATTATTGGCGCACAATTGTAATTAGAAATTTTATTTTAATCCAGTTCATCACCATTTATATCTTTAATTGTGTTCGAACTAACGATGCTCTTCCTGAATCCAGCTTTTTCGATTTTGGTACTAATGATCAAATGTTATCAAATACAGACGACATTAGTTCCAACGAGATACATCTGCGGCTTCCAATCGCATTCTATGACAAGAAATACAATAGTATCTTTGTAAGTATTCAATATTCTAATCACCTTCATTGATCTTTATATTGGTTTGTTTTTCTATACATTTAATCGTTAATTTCTTTTGTTTATGATATTGTTTTTATAATTATTTTCTATGTTATTTATTGCATCATGGATAATTTATGCATTGATTCAATTTGTAATATTTTAATTTATTTATTTAATTTATTTATTTGTTTCTGTCAATGATACCTTGTAAGGCAAAAACCCTCTTCCACTGGATGCCAGGGAAAACCAGGGTTCTCTTAGCAGGAACACGTGTTTTCTCTATCTAAATGTCTGTCTATGTTTATGCGCGTATATATGTATATCTATGTGAGTGTATAATATATATATATATATATATATA
>NC_068996.1:53711261-53713951 GCF_001194135.2 Octopus bimaculoides
TATATATATATATATATATATATATATATATATATATATATTCATGTACAGTCACATAAATGTGTGTCGCAAACACTTGTGTGCAGACATAATTGTATATTCATACATACATGCACGCGGATACATGTCTGTATACTATGCATATGTATATGTGTGTGTGTGTGTGTGTGTCTGTCTGTCTGTCTGTCTGTCTGTCTGTCTGTCTGTATGTATGTATATATATATATATATATATATATATATATATATATATGTAAGCATGAAGTTTTATCTGATCTGCATGAGTCAAGTTGAATCTTAGAGCTGACACTTGATTCTCAGAATTTTATCACATCTTTCGCAGCTTATATATATAAATATATATACATATATATTTATATATATACTTGTCGAAACCTCATCAGGGATGGATTTAAAAATACATTAAAATTTATTCAAAAACCCGAATTTTGATCGAGTTTTAAAGGTTTTCTATCATAATTCCTATCACATTCACGTTGCTATAGGAGAGTTTTAAAATGATCTTTGCAATAAGTAGTTATTTCATCAGTTTCAAAAGAGAGCAAAATTATAAACATGACGTGAAGATGATTTGATCTCAGAAACTGAAGGATAGTATTTTATTCCCGATAGAATTTTGTTCGGTTATTTTGTTATTCAGTTCATCTAGAGATTTTCTCTTTAATTGTAAACTTTAACGCATAATTTGGATCTTATGATTATATTTTATGCGTGCAGACATAACTGTGCGGTTAAGAAGTTCACTTCGAAACCACGTGGTTCCGGGTTCGCTCAGAGTGTACGGCACATGGGCAAAAATATTTCGGATTTCGCCTCGGATTAGTGGGTACAGAAACCCATCATATTAAACACACACACACACGTTTGTGAGTGTATGCGTGTAATGTATGTTTATATATATATATATATATATACATACATACATTCATATATATATATATATATATATATATATATATATATATATATATATATATATATATATATGTGTGTGTGTGTGTGTGTGTGTGTATGTATGAATGTATGTTTGTATGGGTATATACATATGTATGTGTCTGTTTATGTTTACACTGCTTTAAAAGCTTGTGTTGTGTTTTGTCCCTTAGTGTGTTTTAAATTAGCGCTCCGACACAAAATAATCGATAAAATAAGTACTAGGCTGAAATGGAATAAGCACTGATTAAATCTTGACCGCAGTCTAATGTTTGAAATTAGTAAAAGAATAGGAAGAGTTTTAAAAAAGCACACACACAAAAAAGACCTTCCCATTTGTGGCAAAAATTATGTATGTAGGCTGTGTGGTAAGGAGCTAACTTTCTAACCACATGGTTCCGGGTTCAGTCCCACTGCGTGGCGCCTTGGGCAAGCGTTTTCAACTATAGCCTCCGGTCGATCAAAGCCTTGTGAGTGATTTGGTGTATGGAAACTGAAAGAAGCCTGTCGTATATGTATATATCTAAGTATGAGAGTGTTTGTGTTTGTGTCAGTCCCTCCCTACCACCAATTGACAATCGGCGTTGGTATGTCTGCGTCCCCGTAACCTAGCGGTTCGATAAAAGAGACCGGTGAGATAAGTAGCTTAAAATAAAAGGTCTTAGACTTAAAAATACAAGGTTTTAGGGTCAATTTGTTCGAGTAAAATAACATCAAGGCAGCGCCCCAGCAGGACTGCAGTGCAATAAGAGAAACGAGTAAAAGATGAAAGAATAGTCAAGATATCTTTTCCGCCATATTTTTCCATCATGAAGAATGAGCAACTGGAAAACAGTTAATTGGAAAAGGAGGAATTCTTCGCTGAAATTTATGAGTTCAGGAAAGCTCAATATATACAGTTGTTTATTTAACAAATGTAAATCTTAAAGAACTGAAGATACAGAAAAAAATAGGAGAATATATTGAACTTAATTATCTTTTTATTTTAGCAGACGTTTATCGCACAGAGCTATATTCTGCATTGAATATCGTTTAAACACATCAAATATCTTCATAAGAAGTTTTTAAAAAAAGAAAAAAAAGTAATCTCAGTAAAAATGTCTTTGTTCTCTTTCTCTCTCTTCTTAAAAATGTTGTTTTCAGTATCTTCCTATTGACTCCCTCTCTTGTCCTACCCAATTCCACCCAATATTGTGACATAGTCTCAGACATATCAAATTGCCTTGAAAACCCCGTTTGTCCCGCTCGTCTAATCACTACATTTTATTTGTTTTATTTCATTTCATTTTATCCCTCACTTTTAGGAAGCGGGATAAAGGGTTAGAACTGAAAGAAAGACGTTCTCGTCGTCTACGGGTATACACACCCATATGTTCAGCTCCTAGGGTGATCTATCACGCGTCTATTCGCGCACGCTCTGCTTGCATGTCTGTCTGCCTGTCTGTTTGTCTGTCTCTTTCTCTTTTTCGTTCTGTGTATATATGTGTGTGTGTGTGTATATATATATATATGTGTGTGTGTGTGTGTGTGAGTGTGTGTGTGCGTGCGTGCGTATATGTATGTATACATACACACTCTCAAATATATAATATCAATACAGACAACTAATAACACAGATTTGCATCGCAGCCCCAAATGATTAGCAATTTTATGAAATTTGAGGATAAAGTGTTCTGGAACTTGCAAAAGACATGTCTGATTATATATGTGTGTGTGTGCGTGAAATATATATATAT
>NC_068996.1:53713961-53715672 GCF_001194135.2 Octopus bimaculoides
AATATATATATATATATATATATATATATATATATATATACATATATATATATATAAATGGTTTATATGAGGGTTTAGTCGACATCAGTACTTATTTTTTTATAGTCTGGCACTTATTTAATCGCCCCCTTTTGGCAAACCGCTAGGTCCTGTGGACGTAAACTTGACCAGCACCGATCGTCAAACGATGTGGAGGTGAGGGTAAGAAAAACAACACAAAGATACACACACACACACACACACACACACAAACACACATACGCATATGTACGACGGGTTTGCATAAACTCTTCTCCTACCAAATCCACTTACAAGGATCTGGTTTCCTGGGGCTATAAAAGAATGGCAGACACGTACCCAAAGTCCCACATAGAGAGATTGAACCAGAACTACATGGTTGCAAAACAAGCTTCTTAAACACACAACCATACTCGTGCCTATATATACATATATAAACGCACACATAAAACATACATACGCGCGTGCGTGCGTGTGTGTGTAAAAATGGTGGAGAACAGCGTTGGTCAACAATGGTTACATTAACTCGTAATCTTAGATAGTGCTATTGAAGGTCACACCCTCAAAATTCTTTTAGCATTCTTTAGAAAAAGATGAACAACTTGCTTGAAGTGTTGATTGGTAACTACTTCCTACACATCTTGGTAAAAACATCAGATGGAGATTGCATTATATTATAGATAAGATCAGAAAATGAGGGACATGAAACCGGGCGTGTGTTAATCAGTTTATAACACCGAGAAAAATAAAATTGCTCCGATGATTGGTAAAGGAATCCAAATCGTGATTCTGTAAAGGAAAAGAGTAGTCGTAAAATCCGTGCCAGTTATAAGGAAATCTTGCTGTTGTCAGACGAAGTTTTTGATATAAAATCCTGTTGAACAGACTGTGAGGTATGAAGTTTGTTTCACAGCCGCATGGTTTCAGGTTCAGTCACACTGTGTGGTACCTTAGGCAATTGTCTTCTGTTGTAGCCCTGAGCTGGCCAAAGTCTTTTGAGTGGACTTGGTAAACGGAGATTGAAAGAAGCCCGTCACATACACACACACACACGCACGCACATCTATATATACGTGAGTGTACGTATATTCCTGTGTGCGTGTGTCTTTGTATTTGCGTCTGTGTTTTTCCCCCACTACCGCTTGACAATCATTGTTAGTTTGTTAACGTCCCCATAACTTAGCAGTTCAGCAAAGAGAACGGTAGAATAAGTACTAGGCTTCAGACAAAAGAAAAAAATACTGGCGTCGATTCGTTCCACTGAAATCGTTCGAGGCGATGCCCCAGCATGGTCGCAGTCCAGTGAAGAAGGAAACAAGTAAGAGAGATAAGGTGAATAAACTTGTAGAAGCAGAATCGGTTTAAAACAATGGTGTGAAATATATTTCTCTTCAGTGGATCTAAACCATTCGCAAATGACTTCTTTGCAACGAGACATAACATGAAAGGAATCGGAGCTTTTTTACTTTTTTCCTGCGCAGGAGTGGCTGTGTGGTAAGTAGCTTGCTTACCAACCACATGGTTCCGGGTTCATTCCCACTGTGTGGCACCTTGGGCAAGTGTCTTCTACTATAGCCTCGGGCCAACCAAAGCCTTGTGAGTGGATTTGGTAGACGGAAACTGAAAGAAGCCCGTTGTATATATGTATATGTATATATATATATCTTATTCTTGTATATATATATATATATAT
>NC_068996.1:53715686-53716624 GCF_001194135.2 Octopus bimaculoides
TATATGTATGTGTGTTTGTGTGTCTGTATTTGTCCCCCCCACCATCGCTTGACAACCGATGTTGATGTGTTTACGTCCCCGTAACTTAGCGGTTCGGCAAAAGAGACCGATAGAATAAGTACTAGACTTACAAAGAATAAGTTCTGGGGGCGATTTGTTCGACTAAAGGCAGTGCTCCAGCATGGCCGCAGCCAAATGACTGAAACCAATAAAAGAATAAAAGAATAAAAGAATAAAAGAATAAAAGAATATCATACTAGTTTTATTATTCTCTTTTATTCCTCTTGCTTCAGTCATTTAAACTGCGGCCATGCTGTGGCACCGCCCTGAAGAAGTTTTGGCCGAATTAATCAACTCCACTACTTATTCAGTTTCTCTTAAGCCTGGTACTTGTTATATCGGTATATTTTGTCGAACTGTTAATGTTGCGGGGAAGTGAACACGTTAACACCGGCTTTCAAGCGGTGATGGGGACAGCATAAAGACACATACACGTGGGATGTAAACAAACCAACAACGACTGAACCCGGAACCATGTGGTTGGGAAGCAAGCTTCTTATCTCACAGCTATGGATGTGTCTTTTACTAAAATGATACAAGCTTTGCACGAGCCTATAAATGTGTGAAAGTTTAGCCACACATTTTCAGATTCTTTTATTTTTTTATTCTTTTACCTGTTTCGGTCATTCGGCTGCGGCTATGCTGGAGCACCGCCGTAAGTTTAACAAATTTTTACAGTTTTATTTTATGGTTGTGTAGTTAAAAAAGTCGCACCGCAAACGAATAGTCTCAGGTTCAAACTTACCATTGTACCATTTCTTCGGAGTAACCATAATTAAAGCCTGAATCATGAGTCGAATTTAGTAAACGATGATGTTTGGGTGTGTGTGTGTGTGTGTGTGTGAGAGAGAGAGAGAGAGAGAGAGAGAGAGAGAGAG
>NC_068996.1:53716752-53720961 GCF_001194135.2 Octopus bimaculoides
AGAGAGAGAGAGAGAGAGAGAGAGAGAGAGAGAGAGAGAGAATGTGTGTGTGTGTGGTTATTCACGATGTTTCTCCGGGGCAGCCCGAAGATATCGCAAATTAGTGATTGTATGATTTTTAGATTTCAGCCGAAGACGGTGGAAAATAGCAGTATCATAGAAGGCGATATATCTTCATGCATTGTATGATGGAATTACACGTGAATCAAGTTTTCACTAGGCTAGTTCCATGATTTACTTTACCCTACCAGGATGTCTTAAAGAGCATTCTATAGAATTAAGTATCAAATTCCTTAGTTGTACATCTATCTACAGCCTTGTTAATAATATTTCATGTAAATCCATCTTAATTGTAATTAAAGAAAATAGCGAGTGTTTCGGCATTCTTTGTACGCGTCATTCTTTAAATTTAAGAATTTCTTAAAAATTTTACATTTGGTGATGACCAGTAACGTATAAATCAAAGAGCTAATTTTCTTTGTTCGAGAATCAGCATTCAGTTATATTTTGATCTAAAAGGATTCGTTTATATATTGTTGGTATAATTATTTTGACAACCAAAACCAACCATTCACAGTATAAATATAAAGGACATGCAGCTCTTCTTGTAAACACATTGCGCCGAAAATACAACTCATTAAAGAAATTAATTCAATTAAAATGTTTGTGTTTGCAGATTTAACCGTTTATTAAACTATTCGAACAATTCTTCAAAAATGCGAACAATGGTTCAAATAATCTGATTATTCTTGAGTTCTCTACTCATTATCATGACTTCGTAAAGCGGTGAGCTGGCAGAAACGTTAGCACGCCGAGCGAAATGCTTAGCAGTATTTCGTCTGTCTTTACGTTCGGAGTTCAAATTCCGCCGAGATCGACTTTGCCTTTCATCCTTTCGGGGTCGATAAATTAAGTACCAGTTGTGTTCTGGGGTCGATCTAATCGACTGGCCCCCTCCCACAAAATTTCGGGCCTTGTTCCTAGAGTAGAAAAGATTATCATGACTTCGTTCTGAAGTCTGCATTTTTCTGTTTAATGTGTTTTGAATAGATTTTGGTTTTAAATTGTGGCACAAGGCAAGCAATTTTGAGGGAAAAGATAAGTCGACTACATCGACCCCAATGTCCAGCCGGTATTTATTTTATCGACTCCTGACAGAGTGAAACAAAGTCGGCGTTGGCGGAATTTGAACTCAGAACGTAAAGACGGACGAAATGTCACAAGCATTTTGGGCGGCGTGCTATCCTTTCTGCCACTTCACCACTGCCTCGTGTTTTAATAGATAGCGACCGCTGGTTCTGCCTGGTGCTAGTTATTGAAGTTTTATTGGCAGCTTATAGGTCGGATTGATTGAAACAGCTGTTGAGATAATTGAAGAGAGAAAAGAAATTAGTGATTGTATGATTTTTAGATTTCAGTTATCTTTTAATGTGATTCAGGCTGCGGCCATACTGGGGAATTGTCTTGGAGGGTTTAGTCAAACAAGTCGACTCACGTACTTATTCTATTAGTCTCTTTTGAAAAACTGCTAAATGACGGGGGCGTAAGCAAACCAGCTGTTTGGCAGAGGCAGGAAGAATCATACCACCCCACCGCACACACAGAAGACAGGCTTCTTTCAGTTTCCGTCTATCAAATCTACTTACAAGGCTTTGATCGGTCCGGGGCTATAGTAGAGACACTTACTCGAGGTGCTGTGCGGCAGAACTGAACCTAAGACCACGCGGTTGGAAAGCAAGATTTTTTAAACCACACAGCCACGTTTGCCCCCCTCGTGAAACGTTGCCATAAATATCCATGAAAAGAGAAAGAAAAGTTGAACTGCTTTTTAGAAACATAAGCTGATTCAAAATCACAAACATTCTCACCAATATCTCCAAATTTAGAAATTTAGAAATATTTACTATTAATAAATTTCCCTTTCAGCGTTATAATTCAAGTGCCATTTCCACAATATTCTGCTTAGGTCTTTGATTATTTTTCCTCTCTTTTGTTGGTCTCTCTTGGAGGCTATATAGGACGTTATCCCTTAACGCTTCCTACTTTTTATAACCCGTCCATTTTTAACAAGTGTTATTTGCCAGGAATCCCAAAACTAATTTCAGATTTGATATTCTCTTGCTCTTAGTCATGTGTTAATACATTCAAATGTCAAAGAAACAGGAGACATTATATTCTTAGAAACACGCTGAGTGCACGTAATTAGTGAGATTCAAAATGTTTCAGAATATTATAGATGTATACTGATTGTGACATTTTTTATGAATAATAATTCAGACAAAGTGTTTTGCAGTGATGACGTTCAGATTGCAAATAATTGATATGTCCTTAATTCGCAATTTCACAGATTAAGTATATGCAGACATGCGCAATTTATCTAATGTCAGTCACCTATAAACAGTGGAATACAGAAAGTAATTACTTTCTTAGAAGTAAAAAAAGAAAAGAACAAAAAATCCAGCAAACAAAGCAAAAAACAAAAGAATCAACAAAAACCTATTCATCAACTGCGAAATGGAATCAATGTTTCGTTGCGGATTTTCCTCTTCTCCCTCCTCTCTTCCTCCTCGTCCTTCCTCCAATCGTCATATTCATCATTCTATTCGTCGTCTTCCTTTATTCCATCATCATCATCATCATAATTATCGTCATAATAGTCGTCATCGTCACTATCATCGTTATTCTCCCCTCATCGTCATCAGCAACAACAACAACAACAACAATTCCAGTTTCCTGTTAATTTTTGACATGTTGGTTTATTTCTTCCTTTTTATATAAGATCCATTTCGTTCCTGATATTAACGGGCGTCGCAGTTAAATTAAATTAAATTAAATTAATCAAAAACGGTGGAAAGAAGTTGGAGATAATGGAATTAGCAGCAGCAGCAGCGACAACAGCAGCAACAACATATATGAACTTTGACTGTGTCTGAAGAACAAGCGATGTAAAAAAAGGAAAAGAGACAGTGACTAAATAAACACTGTGCCAACAAGGGAAGCGCTATGCGGCCGGTCGCTTGACGAATTAGAAATAACAGCCAAATTTTACTCAAATCACACTCTGACGCCTTAGATTTAACTCGCCAAAAAAAAGGCGTGATGGACTCGGGTGTTTCGGTTTCAACATTTTAATTATAGGGTCTGTTCAATTAGTAATTAGCCTGCTGCTAAACAACAACTGGCAAGCTAAAAGTAGATCAATCACGTGGGTAATTAATAGCTGTCAAAAAAAGTTTTGTTACGACTCTTAACAATCAATAATGTAGCTATTTTTGTGTCTCTGCTTCATCCATCTGACTTTCATTCTCTCCTTCCCTCTTGGTCTCTTTCTCTCTCTCTCTGGGAAATTCCAAGCCTTGTGCTTCTAGCACAAAGCTGAATGAAATGCTGTCAGGAGACATTGGCCCAGGAAGGATTCCCTAAATCGAAATCAGTGCGCGACCTGGGAATTGACGTGAGTAATTCACGTGTATCTTTCCAAGTGCATATTACTAATTCGGTAATAAAATGCAGATGGCTGGCCGGACGGATCCTTAAAACTTTCAGAACGAAAGAACAGAAAACCATGATACTCTTCAGGGGGACATTTGTCCTTAGACGTTTGACTACTGCTTCCAACTATGGTCACCTCATAGTGTAAAATTAACGGCGTAACTCGTAGCACTCCAGCGAAGCTACACAAAGAAGATCGTCTCAATGCAACATGCCAGCTACTGAGAGAGATGTGAAAAAGTAATGACTCTACACCTCAGAACGAAGGCGCGAAAGGTATGCAGTGATACACATATGGAAAATTCTAAGAGGACTTGTACCAAACTTTCGCATTGAAAATTACACAAACAACAGAACTGTATAGTGCCAAAGACCCCAACATCGCCATCAAAATACAGGATCAGATACTGCAACAACTAGGGCCTCAAGGGCTCACAGCTCTTCAATATCCTCACCCAAAGCCCGAAAGACCTGCATGGTATGGGTGTAGGTGTTTTTAAAACAAGATCTCCTCCTTCAAGAGTTCCAGACGAGCCTCTCTCACGGGAAGAAATGCAGATGAGGGCAGCAACAGTAAACTCCCTCATTCACCAAATGCCACATATGAGAGGAAGTTTCAAATAGTGAATGTATAGCAAAGCAAAGCGGGGTGCCCCAGCATGGCCGCAGTTTTCAATCTGAAACTAGTTTTATATATATATATATATATATATATAT
>NC_068996.1:53721211-53723136 GCF_001194135.2 Octopus bimaculoides
ACACACACACACACACACACACACACACACACACACACACATGCAATATTCAGTGAAGATTTGTTTTATTTAGTATTTAGTTTGCGAAATATTTTTAGAATATGGTTTTCTCAGCTGTACATATCTTACAACTTTCTGTCAGATTCCTGTATAGTTTGCATCTCCCGAGGATATTCTTTCAAACTCCAGGCATAATTGCATATTTTTATTGTATGTCTCCTTTCTACATTTTTGTGAATGAAGAAAGATGGCTGAAGTACCGTTGTTTAAATTTACCATCCACCATACCTCTTTAATGTTCCTGCATTAGTGTGACGAAAGTCATTTCGGTTTCATATATAATCACTTCAGCGTTGCATGACTAGTTTAGATGACATGCGTTTGTGTTCTTGTATGTATAGTTGTTCTCAATTAATTTCGTTGGTTAACTCAGGTTTCAGATTGTTTCTCTTGAAAAGTTTTCTGCAGCAGTGGTTGATTGAGAAATATTTATTAAAGTTAGGAAATTATTTTGGCAGTATTAGGTTTAAAGTCTTATGAAAAGGAGATGTGAACTAGATAGCATTGCAGCATCTCTCCTTACTACAGAATGGCAGGAGTGTTGGGAGTACATTTGGCTTTGTTTTTGAAACAACTAGCATCTAGTACTCTTACTAGTGTGTTGCATTGTCGAAGACCTCTGGTTAGATCAAGGTTTTAAAACTATGTATGGATGGAAAGAGTCTATATTAATATATGTGGGATTTTCATTACGTTTGCTATAAATTTTGCAGTTAACTGTGGTTAAGTAGAGGTTAACATGTAAGAAATTTACAATGATAATTGTTTTATTGATGGAAATTTTGAAAGTATATATTTTCACAAGATATCTAGTAAAAGTCCATTGGTGTGATAGGATATAAGCCAACCAAAAGTCTCTACGTAAGCCAATACTTATTGAGATAAATTTCTTAGTTCTTGGAGGAACAGCATTAATTCTAAGATCCTGTGGAAAGATGAGAATTGGCATGACCTCCATCACTCACCATTCCTAAAGCCATGACAATTATTGCAAACCTAGTGTGCATCACTCCAATGACATTAGAAGCATCTGTACATAGCCATCTCTCATTTCTCTTGTTAGATTTTGAGTCTTGGTTGAAGAGTTTTTCCCAATCAGAGAACCAAAGCATGCCATGTTTGTGAAGGGGTTTTAACCTTGTTGAGAAACTGCTTGGCATGGATCAAATGGGTTTCTGTGTCTTTGCAGAATTGGTCTCCCCTCAATACAGACGACTTGTATTGAATGTCCACTCTGACACCAGAAGTTCTTTGGTGATGGCCCTTATTGATTTTCTGGGATCCATATTAATAAGGTTGGATGAGTTGCTGTTTCCTGATAGTTCATTGAGAAGGAAGTGTATCAAAGAAGGAGGGGGGACCCCTAAACATTCTCACGAGGGGCTTCCAACTCCATCTGAACTTTGTATACCAAAGATCTTGCAACATATAATAAAATGTTGTCAATTTTCTAAACTGTTGTTTCTCACATACACACATGGCAATAATGACTTTCATTTCTTGTGTTAGTATTTTATCTGCCATAAGAGGGAGCTGAAAGAAATGAAAATTAAGTGTGCTCAAATACCAGTCGCACTCTTTATATAGAGGTATTTAAGTGCTTCAACTTGATAATGTTTAACTACACAAGTGAAGTAATTAAAGCATAACGATAATTATATGCAATGAATTATGCATACTCCTAACAATTTCCTTTGTGTTCAAAATGCAACACCGAATACTCTTCTTAATAACAGCTCATATTTAGATATTGGTTGACATTTTCTTCTGATGAGAGGGTGGCATAAACTGAGTATGTAACTTGAGGTTACGACTTATTCTCGACCTATATATATATATATATATATATATATATATATATATAT